>NC_042624.1:114698868-114998868 GCF_901001135.1 Rhinatrema bivittatum
CACCACCAAGTTTCAGATTGCATTGTTTATGAAAGCAAGATCACAAGAAAAGAAGGCAGTGGTGTTCATGATTGCACAACACGTCTGTGTTGTCACTTTATTACCGATGTCCTCACATTTCCTCGGGACCTGATAATTCACTGAGACCTTGAAAACACAACTGCGTAATTCCCAGGCTGTTTTCCTGACAGCGCTCTTCATTATATGATGTGTTTTCTTTCTTTCTCTAGAGACTTACATCATTCATTGCTCTAATTTAGAGCTTCATACAACACTTCAATCTCAGATCAGAATTTTCAGGCATTTTGACTAAACATGTACTTTAATGTCACATTGCAATTCAAAGTAAGGACTGCTAGATAAGTGCTGTCAGGGTATGAATATACATTTTGTAGGGGCTACGTTTTCAAAGTTATGCAGCTGTGCATCTGAGTGATATATATTCAGCATCAGATGCATAAAAAGTGGAATGGTTTCCAAAGATCACATGATGGCGAGTCCTGGTGCTAGCAGTCCCCTCCCGTTTAGACACTAAGGGAGGCACATGTTTTATGTAAATATTTCAAAGAGAAATGATCCATGCAGTTCCTCTGTGAGACTCATCCTATTTCCGAATGCTAAAAAGGACCACTTTGTACCTGCTCTTTTAGGTAGGCAAACTAGAAAGGGGAAAATTTTCTTCCTCTCAACCAGACACGCCTCTGGAGTGCCTTCTTGCAGCCCGGCTAAAAGCACTTGTGCTCTGGAGAGCAGTGAGCTGGCTAAAGAAGGACCATTTTTTAGGGGTGTGCATTCGTTCCCTACAAATTGGTAATCCGCAACGTATAGGGCCATATTCATTGCATTCGTGGGGAAGCGAACGTATCGCGATTCCCCACAAATACAATGAATCTTCGCCGAATTATTCGGCCGTCTAAAGGAGCCAATTTAAACAAACCCCCCACCCTCCTGACCCCCCCAAGACTTACCAAAACTCCCTGGTGGTCCAGCGGGGGGGCCGGGAGCCATCTCCTGCACTCACACCCCTCGGCTGCCGGTATTCAAAATGGTGCCGATAGCCTTTGACTTACTATGTCACAGGGGCTATCGGTGCCATTGGTCAGCCCCTGTCACATGGTAGGAGCAATGGATGGCCGGCACCATCTTGTGCTCCTACCATGTGACAGGGGCTGACCAATGGCACTGGTAGCCCCGTGACATAGTAAGGGCAAAGGCTCTCGGCGCCTTTTTCATTTCTGAGCCGACAGCCCGAGTACAGTAACTCAAAAGGGAAAAACCCCATTTGAGCTCTGTGGCACTTTGCAAATTGCGAACAGCACATAGGGTAGCAATGTGTCCCAGTTTTGGCCATCTTCATCCACAAACTTCCTCAACATTCGTTTCAGCATTTGATGATAGCGCTCAATGAGGCCATCAGTCTGCGGGTGATACACCGAGGTATGCAGACCTTGAGCAAGGTGCAGAGTTGTTTCTTTACCTTGGACACAAATGGGGCTCCCTGATCCATCAGGATCTCCTTGGATAGCTCATGAAAAACCTACATTAGGGCAGTCACCACTGTCAGGGTTTTCATATTCTGTAATGGCACTGCCTCCGGATATCTTGTAGCATTGTCTAGAATGATGAGTACGTACTTATTTCCTCAAGTAGATCTCTTTAGTGGCCCCACAAGGTCCTTGCTCACCCTTTCAAAAGGTGTTTCGATTATTGGCATAGGGATGAAAGGTGCTGCCCCTAGGCTGGCAGGCTTTGTAAGTTGGCAGGAAGGGCAGGACTGGCAATACAAATGGACCTGTTTATGTAGGCACGGCCAATTGAACTGTACCAATATTTTCTCTTGAGTCTTTTCCTCCCCCAGGTGACCCTCTAGAAGGTTGGGCTAGTTACATGACCTTCTGGTGATACTGTTTGGGAACTAGGAGTTGTTCTACCTATATTCCCCTCCACACTTCTCTTTGTGACTCTATAAAGTAGGTCCCCTTTCATTATAAAATGAAGAGGAATAGGGTCTGTAATCTGTACCCCAGGGTCTAGCTTTCCATCCACACTTTGTATGTGCTCCTGGGCCCACTTAAAGGACTCATCCTCCTTCTGGTCCTGCCTGAAGCTCCCTGAGTCACTCCCCTCCTTTTCCCACTCAAAGGGGCCAGGTAAGACATTCTAGGTGGATTGCTGTTCTTCTTCTGACTCCAACTCTGTTTCCTTGGCTGTCCTTAAATTAGCAGCATAATTGTATTTGTCCTGTTGGCTTTGCCTCTGGGACTTAGGAGGCTTAGTGTCTTTATGATACAGATCTGGATCCTCCAAAGGAAAGAGATCTGGAAACTCCAATTTTTCATTGTTGTGGCTGGAAAAGCCCATTGTGAGCTGGTTCCAGAGGCTCTTGAAGTTTGGATAGTCCCGTTCTATCACCATGAGGTAGGGTAGCCAAGGAAGAACTCTCACCTGAATTTGGTCTTGACTGACTGGGGTCTTTAGTTGTACCTGGCTTGTTGGATACTGCCGTTGGTCCCCATGGATGCATACCTGGTTCACTATGTTGTAGTCAATCTGGACTCGCTTCACTAACACTCTTCATATGAGCGTTTCACACTCCCAGAGTTCACTAATGCCTGTATTGGCAGGCCTCCAGCAGGACTAGGCCTCAACTTGATCCTGTCACCAGAGCTGGGTTCCTTTGCTGAAACCTGGGCCCTGGACCAAGCCCAGGCCCAATGCCAGGGTCTGAATGAGGATCTGGAATCACTGTGACACCTTCCTCTCAATCAACAATGCCATTGTGATGTACAGCAATTGAAATGTGCAGCACGTACATTAATAAGGTGTCATCCACTCGGGAGGAATGTGCCAAATCAATGCTGACAGCAGACAGAGTCATTTTAAGAGGATGTCAGATGGAAAAGGATATCATGAGGCTTGGTTCTAGTCTCAGGCATGGGTGTAGGCCAGGGTTCTGGACCTGGACCAGGTCCTGGGCCTTGGTGAAGGGACCTGGCCTCAACCCTGGAACTCAGTGACAGGACCTGGTTTTAGCCAGGCCTTGGTGTTGGGTCTAGGCCTTGGCAATGGTACTTGGCATTGGGCTGGGCTCTGCTGTAGAGCCAGGCCTAAGCCTGGGCCTTGCCTGAGCCTCAACTCAGGCCTTGGCATTGGATCTAGGCCTGGGCCTGGGCTTTGGGAATGGGACCAGGCCTCAGTGATGGGACCTGGCTTAGGTCCAGGCCTCAACTGGGCCTCAGTAACAGGACCTGGTATTGGGACTAGGGCTAGGCTTTGGCAACAGACCTGTCCTCATGTTGGGCTTTGGCATCAGACCTAAGCCTTGGCCTCAGCAATGGAATCCAGCCTCAGGCCGGGCCCTGGCATTGGATCCCAACCTGGCTTGTTGTTTGTTTTCCATTGAAGTATGGGGAGGGGGGCTAAGGATTGCTTATCCCTTTGACCTCAATGAAAAATGTAAAGCAAATGTTATGAATAAACGAAAAAAAATTGCTTGTTTTATGAGAAAAATGAAGGTAGGTGGCCTTCGAAATGAATGGTTGAATTGAAACAAAAATCTTGCCTCTGCACATCTTTACATAACCTTCAAGATAACTATTCATTATTGTACAGTACACACAAATATAAGTTAATATAAATATAAACATCTCATGTCATTTGGAAATGTCTGTCAGACAGAAAACAAAAGATGAGATAACAGACTTAACAGTGAGATCAGTTTTCAAAAAGTTTAAGCTCCTAACATAGGAGCTGATTAACTAAGCTGTGGTAAAATCCATCCATCAACACCTTTTATTAATGTGCATTACAGGGCTAATTTTAATGTGACTCATTAATTTCAGTGGGGCCTATTTAATAACAATGTGAGTTGATGTGCAACAACGTGCATTAATACACATTAACATCCACTGGCGCATTAATGCCCTGTAATAAATAGATTATGGGGAGACAGGGACCTAAAATCGACCCTTTGAAAATTTATAAGGGCTAAATCCCTATTTTTAAGTGTTTTTATCCACTAAGCAACTAGATTTAGTTACATAAAAGTTGGTGGCTATAGGATCGGAGTTAGTGTGGGGAAAAAAACGTAAGCACTTAGAAGATAACTTTTAAAAATTTCACGTGGTGGCATATTAGTACATATATGGCTGCACATGGTTTTACCATAGTATTTTATAGCCCGCATGTATCACATACACGCATATTATAAAATACATGTATTGTTATCCCATAACATGCACTTATATATATGCTTACATGTGAATAGATACAATGTATGACACTGTGTATATCAATGCATTGAACGCGTGCATTTTCCTAGCTATTTTAATAACATGCACACTGTAGCATATTTGGTCCGGCTGTAGCCACAGGAATACCACAAGAATTGACTAACTTGGTTCGGGTGCAATTATTTATTTACAGTGCATCACAAGTGCATAAATCAAAGTAAAGCTCACCTTGTATCAGGCATACATATCAGATAGACATACAGCATATGGATTAGAGATGTGAATCGGAACCAGAATCAGTTCCGGTTTTGGATTTGTGGACTATCGGGAAATTATTTTTCCCGCAGTCCAATCGTTTTTTTTTAGCGACTGCGCCGAGTCGATAACCCAAAAACACAGCCCGACCCTTTAAAATTAGTTCTTTAGTATCCCCCCACCCTCCGGACCCCTCCAAGCCCCCCCCCCAAAATATTTAAGTACCTGGTGGTCCAGTGGGGGTCCCAGGAGCATTCTCCCGCTCTCGGGCTGTCGGCTGCCAGTAAACAAAATGGCGCCGATGGCCGTTTGCCGTTAGCATGTGACAGGGTATCCGTGCCATTGGCCGGCCCCTGTCACATGGTAGGAGCACTGGATGGCCTGCGCCATTTTTAAAGATGGCGCCGGCCGTCCATTTTCCTACCATGTGACAGGGGCCCTACCATGTGACAAGTTCCCTCTGGCACAGTTTGGCCTTTCTTCCCGCCCCCCCCCCCCAATACGATAAGAGAACCCACGAAATTAATTGTGGGGTTTCCTATCGCTATCGGGGACCCCCCCGATATCTGACGAGATTGAAAATATCGTCAGATAAACATCCCTAATATGGATATCCCATGAAGGTCTACCAGCAACCCGGAGGCCTCCTCTAGCTCTCTAGGCCTGGTTCTTATGGTAGGGTAAAGGGAACCTCCCTTCACTCAGAATCCCTTGTGGCATTCTGACTTAAGGAGGACTGGGTAAGATACCTAAACCAGGTTCCTTAAAGTAGAATGAGGGAGTTGTCAGTATACTCTGTCACATACCCTCCCCTCAGCTCGGACTTGTCAGGTCAAGCATCCAAATGTACCTAGGGTACACCTGGCTCGGCTTCCAGCACACTCCCCTTCGGTCGTACTGTCCCCACTACCCATGAGTTGTCTCCATATGGATGCAAAATGGGGATAATCTTGATCCAAGATTACTGGGTAAGAGAGCTTGGGGAGGTCACCCACTTCCAGGATGGCTTGTCCTGTGGCCATCGTCAAAAGAACATGGGAGGTTGAACACTTCTATTTGCTTCCATGTATACATGTTACTGTCTCTTTCCTGTTATAGGACACAGTACATCCTGGTGAATAAGTATTTTGCTATAGCCAGGATCCACCAAGGCCTGGGTAGAAGCTCCCTCCAATTCTACCAGGATTAGAAAGTCCTTAAGTCAAGGATGCGGGACATCCACAAAATTGCAGCTTTGGAGTTTTGACAATTTGTGATCCCCAAGCAAGTTCCCATGAATCATTATCATTCTGGGGCTCTGTCCCCGTGCGTTGCTCCTTCTCACGTAGCTCCACTAACTTGCATTCACACTCCAGATCATCAAGCTAAGGACATTATTCCTTTGCATGACCTTCTGTTTTATAGAACGCACACTCCCATAGGCCCGATCAAGTTTCTGTCCTACCAAGTTCATTTAAAGATTCTTCAGTTTCCGGCTGCCTATATGGACAGTGGTCTTCTCAGGCCCATTCTCCACACAAAGCCCCATTTCTGGGTTGTTCCCATCTCTCTGGACTCCCATTTTTCTTTCATGTTGCAGGTCATTGCTGCTTCTTCCTCAGGTGTTTGCTGGGTCACCAGGCTAACATCCATAGGTTCACTTTGGCCATACTGACAGTCCCCTGCCAAGGGTCCTTTCTGTCCACAGTTAAAACATATGGACAAGATTGGCATCTAGAACCTGGGTACAGAGGCTGAGCCTTCTAGCTCAGAGGTTTGTTGCTAAGTCCTCTATCATCTGTACCATGCCAGGGTACTGTTATGGGTTGTCTCCCTAAAACAAGTTCCCTCTGGCACAGCTTGGCTTCCTGGCCCAGAAAAGGTCCTGCCGCAGTTAAGCACAGATTTTATCTTTTAACTTCCAGGCTGCACTGCACTCTCTACTTCTCCTCTGCTCTGAAGCCTCTGGGGATTTTTAGGGAAAATCCCTGCACTCCTGCTGCCCCCCTTCCGAGATCCTGGGTGAGGATCACAGCTCCATCCAACTCTCTTTCCTTGCAATCTGGAACAGCCCCAGACTCAGGAGAGTCGGGGTCTCTGCTCCATGACCGAGCCCCTCAGGGGATGAACCCCTCTATCTGTCGAGAAGGCAGGTTACGTCTCCTGACCCGTAGCTGACCCAGGGCTCTGGAACGATCCTATGCTGGTTCCAGATTAACCTCTTGTGCCATGCACATCCTGGGCACTTCCAGCAGATGCTGACACACCGCTTACAACCCCTCAAGGCTCCCATAGAGAGGAAACCTGCATTTTACCATTAAACCTTTAAGCATCTTTAACCTCTATGCACTCTCTGTGACTTAGGTGCCACACTTACTATACACTGCCTGCTGCCGTGCTTTACTATTACCTTTACAGAAAGACACAGCAAGCTGTCAGGATGCACATCAAATACTAAAAATACACAGACAGTGCCTGTCAAACAGTTTACCTTTCCTAAAGAAACACATCGAGTACTGACAGTGTGCTATATCATCAGTGTAACAGTAAAACAGCTAGACACACAGCTTAGGGCTCAGTTTACAGGTTAGTTCATAGTACACTAAGCACAGCAGTGCACTGAAACAGTAACCACATTTAGGGGTAGATTTTCAGAGCCCTGCTCGCCTAAATCCGCCCAAAACCGGGCGGATTTAGGCGAGCAGGGCCCTGCGCGCCGGGAAGCCTATTTTACATAGGCCTCCCGGCGCGCGCAGTCCCGGGGTTCTCGGAGGGGGCGTGTCGGGGGCGTGTCGGGGGGCGGGCCCGGTCGTCGCGGCGTTCCGGGGCGTGTCGGCAGCGTTTTGGGGGCGGGTACGGGGCGTGGCTACGGCCCGGGGGCGTGGCCGCGCCCTCCGTACCCGCCCCAGGTCGCGGCCCGGCGCGCAGCAGGCCCGCTGGCGCGCGGGGATTTACGTCTCCCTCCGGGAGGCGTAAATCCCCCGACAAAGGTAAGGGGGGGGTGTAGACAGGGCCGGGCGGGTGTGGTTAGGTAGGGGAAGGGAGGGGAAGGTGAGGGGAGGGCAAAGGAAAGTTCCCTCCAAGGCCGCTCCGATTTCGGAGCGGCCTTGGAGGGAACGGGGGGAGGCAGCGCGGGCTCGGCGCGCGCAGGCTATACAAAATCGATAGCCTTGCGCGCGCCGATCCAGGATTTAGTAGATACGCGCGGCTCCGCGCGTATCTACTAAAATCCAGCGTACTTTCACTTTCACTTTATTGCTGGGAGCAAGGGACCCTCTGCCCCGCTCCCGGCACCTCCAGCGCTGCTCGATCCGTAAGAGACAGGGGGAGCTTGCGGCAGCGCTGGAAGGGCAAGCTTAACGGAAGCTTAGCTGCGCCGAGGAGGACAGCGGTGCAGCCGATCCCTCAAACCTGACGCAAAGGGCAAAGTTTGCTTTCTACTTCAGATCTGCTTTCTTCCATTTCTCTGGGTGGTGTTTGCAGCGGGAGAGGGGCAGCCAAGTTTAATCCCGTGGCTCCCCTACTGCACAGGACACCCCACCAGTTTGGCAGGTGGAGACCGCAGGTCCTGCTACAGAGAATGAGAGAGCTTCAATGTGTGTCTGACTTTAAAGTCCACGAAAGAAAAGGGACAAAGACTTTATCTTCCTGCTGAGCCTTTCCGGGTCAAAAGCCCAAGCCTTAAGTTTTTCACTTTTGTTAAGCTTTGCCTGTTGGCATTTAAACCCTGTTTTCATGTGAAGCTCAGTTCTACTGCCGCTCCCCTCGGATGGTCTGTCACACACGCACAGCACAAGGGTTGAACTAATTGATGTGGAACCAAATATACTACAAGCTAATTAGGACCTGAATCAAGAAATATGATTACTGTGGAAAAAAAAAAAGAAAGCCCATTATGCAAAACATTTATAATACTAAATGGTCATAATAGAAGCTGTATGGGAGTAAATAAGACACCTGAGGAATTTAAAGACATCTTTAAAGACCTATCCAGCTAAGCAATACTAGCATTCTGACCCAAAGTGGGTACGAACTGGTGCTAAAAAAAAAAATAGAAAAGTAAATCAATGTAAACACTCCCAAAAAATCAAATAAACATTTTCCTACATAGAGGCTTTCAGATTTGCTGCACGATTAGATGCATAAATGGCATGACATTGTGCATGTACAATTCTAAAAATTGCATCTGGACTGCCAAGTAAAATCACACCCCAGGTCACTAGAATTGCGTGAAGTTACGTGTGTCAGATATTTAGAGACACAACTCGGTCATTTGAATATTGGATATCTAACTCATCCCGAAGCTAAAAGATTTTAGGAGGGTAATTTTCAAAGGCCTTTACACAGATTAAAATAGTGATTTATGTGTCAAATGGCTAAAAGTATCTGTCGTTCGATGAGCTCACATTTAGCCATAGTTGGTGAAGGCATTCCTGGGAGGAGGTTTTGGGTAGATCAAAAAGTCAACACACTTAGATTGTCCGTTCAAAGGCCACGCACGTTTCTCCGTAGAAAAGCTGCCCGCACAACAGGCAGATGCAAAAGTATGCAGGTACTTCGTAACCAGAGCAGGTTTCACAGGGAAAGTTCCTGCGTGCATCATACGCTTTAGAAATGGATGCAAGAAAAAGCACGCTCGGACGCTGTCCCAAAGTGGGCGGTGCGAAAATTGCCACTAGATGTCTAAGTTATGTGCAGCCTGATTAAAACATAAGCCTTGGATGGTGACGGCTGAAGTCCAGGAATTTTAATCTACCCACATCTCACAGATTTCTATCCTTTATTTCTGCTTGTTTCACTACATACATGTAAAACATTGGGATGGTGGGTGAATAAAATAGAGTCCAAGTTTTCTAAATATTGAAAATGCATGTAAACTCAGTTTCTATTCAAGTCTGTCGGCATAACCCTATTTATTTCCTTGTATATTTTTTACCATCCTGGGCTGCCTCCACTTTAGTTCTCTTTCCAGCTGTAATTAGCCTGCTACAAACAGCTCTTTACTGCAGTAGACCATTGTCCTTCTTTGAGAAATACGACTATAGCAATGACTCTAGCATTTTATTTTATATATACCAACCTTTGATCTGAGATATCACATCTGTTTGCATTCAGGTACTGTAGGTATTTCCCTATCCCCAGAGGGCTCACAATCTAAGTTTTTGTACCTGAGGCAATGGAGGGTAAAGTGACTTGCCCGAGGTCACAAGGAGCGACAGTGGGACTCGCAGCCTGGTCTCCTGGTTCTTAACCCACTGCTTTAACCACTAAGCTACTCCTCCTGACAGAGTAAATCACCTGTGGTCCAGGGATCTTATTCCATGCTCCTCCACCTCCTTCCAAATTACTCAAGCTCTCCTGTGAGCTCCTGTTGCCCAAGGAGTGTAACTAAGCTCCTTTTTCAGCTTAGCTGATTCCACAGTATCACTGGTTGTTAGAAGTCACTCTGAGAGCAGTGTCTCACTCTTCCTCCCTGTGACGGCCCTGACTGCAGCTTCGGCATTCCCCGCAGCTTAGGGCACCGCAAGGAACAGAGGGCCTGATTTTAAAAAGCATTTACTCGAGTAAAAACCAGGTTTACTGGAGTAAATTCACTTTACTTGAGTAAGTGGGTTTTTGAAAATTGCTACAATATATGCCATTGACTTGTCTATAGGATTTACTCACATAAGTGCACTTTACTTGAGTAAATGGCTTTTGAAAATTGCTACAATAGTAGCTACATTTACGCATGTAACTCCTTTTGAAAATTACCCCCAGAGAGCACAGTAACATGTAAAGCTACTGGGTCATCGTGTTTACTGTTGTTACTTGCTGGCAGTAGGCAGCCTGTCTAACATCATGTTAAAATGTTTGTCCCAACTCCCTGCTAAACACAATTGTAAAGTATCAGAAGGAACATGGCTATCTAGATTACTAGACCGACTAACATATACTGATCACATATTGGCTATGGATTGTTTTTGTAATAATGCGGTGCTGAAATCCACCATTCACATTCTCCACTATGTATGCTAACCATTTCGGAAAATGGCTAGCTATGCTTTATTTTGAATATTATGTTTATAGAACAACGTTAAACATTCTCTCATTTCTTGCAATTAACAAGCTCCTCCAGTTAATCATTCTTCTATGCTTTTTGGTTTCAGGATTTTAACGGTTCATAATTCAAGCTATTTCTTAAAAAAGCGAACCTTCATGGAGTTTTATTTTTTTAGCCTCCCCCTCCCTCTATTTCAGACATGGTCATTGTAGTGGTAGTCTTTCAAATGGACCTGTGGCTGCAGCTCACTCAATAATGTTGCTCATGTGCACCCTCGGCCTGGCCAGTAGGCGTCACTGTTGTGCAACTGGTGACACCTACCCCTTTCCTCATTCCCAGAGTCTGTGATTGTGGCCTCCATTAAACGCATTTGTTTGCTCCCTTCACACATACGGTTAAGAAAACGTTTGAAATACAGACATAATGAAAATTGTATTACCACTCGATGCTTTAAAGAGCAAGCTGTTTCGTGGCCAGTTGCTTCACTGCTGTCGAGGGCTGTGTGATAAACTTCTGTTAGTTGAACACTACCGGAAATCTGTGGCATAGACTGGCGTCACTGAATCTGATGGGGCTGCAGTGGATTGCTATGGCAACCTGTGGCAGAGCCACAGGATAGCTGTGGATCACTGTTGTTCCATTATTTTATATTAAGATATGGTAGCGGATTAGTCTTTCAAAATAGAAGTAAATAGAATTGTATAACATAGACAGAAATATTTATTTAATGAAAAAAACCCACAGTAGTTGAGTTCTAAATGTACTGTGAAGAGAAATACATAAATCATTATACCATATAATAACTCGATATTTTAACTTTTGTTTATTTATATGAGTAAAAAAGCATCAGGTATAGTAGATAAAGCATCCATCACCCAATCTCTCCTTCCCTTGTCCCCTCTTTCTACTCAGCAGCATCTGAAATACCCCTCGGCCCATCAGCAGGAAGTATGTTGACATAAAACTCAAGCAAAAAAAAACGTAATTCATGGAAAAAGTCTAATTATTCGTGACATTTCATCCATCATGTTCTAAGCTTCTCCGGAGGAAAGAAGTAACATTTCATCTCCTTGACAGCGAACAACACACTGACTTGACTGAAAAATGTGCTGTACTTTTTCACACTGCAGCGTCTGAGAATAAAGAGGAAGCAGAAAAAACCTCGCAAACAGAAAGATCGAGTCCAATAATCATCGGTGTAACAGCGCTAAAACGCATCCTGGCGCGCGAGCATGCGAGGCGAGCTCTCCGGTCGTTCTTACACCAGTCATACCAAGGAACGGGATCTGTTCCTGTTTCTACTTCATGAATCCAAAATGTGGCGGCAGGAGGCCCGTGGTGTACAATGGTGGTTACAATGCAGAAGAGGGAAACAGTAGACCTCTGAGATTCTCTTTTAGACAAATGATACCTCCCCGACTGTTACTGCATGACTAAATCAAGACATTGGCTCCCCATATGCTTCTGCCTACCATTCAAGCTCCTGTTATTCGCCTGCACGTGCCTTCCCTCTGCAGCTCCTCACTACCTCTCCTGTCATCTTCCTCACAACCTCTGCACATCGGGCAAGTCACAGTAACTCCTTGCTTTTCCACCTTGCACTCTGGTGTGTCGTGCTCCCTCTGGCCATATTCAGCCGAAAAACCCACCTTTAAATCTTAACCCCCTGGATCCCCATATCATAGCCTTGAGGTTGTAACCATTTTTCTGCAATAAATGGAATTCACGAAGCCTCTTAGTTGTGCTCTGTGTGAGTCTTGACTCGATTGTATGCTCCAGTGAGCGGGGACGATCTCACGTGTGTTTCTGCCAGCACCACGTACATCTGGTATGGTTATAGAAATGTCACGTCTGCGCCCTTTCCTTAATCTCTCGTTCATTCCCTGTTTCACCTGCTTGTGTTCTTTAGCTGCTGTTTAAAAAGAGCCTCTATAGATGCGTGGCCTCCTACCTGAGGCAGCTGTAAAAATGGCTCAGTCTGGCAATATCAAAGAGCAAAATATGCCTTGGGAATAGGACCCCTGACAAACACGCAATTGTTACTGGTGAACCACCGCGCGCTTTGACTCCTGTATTAAATCGGAGACAAAAGTAGATAGCAAATTAGGTTGTTAAAAAAGGTGTAGATTCCAGCTGTACTGAATGTGCACTGGAAGCATAGATGATGCTCTAATATATATTATAGATATATATATGAAGATCACACCTACCACATAAGCTCTTTACAGGTTTGAAATCACTGGCAAAATTCAATTCAGTAAACCCTCCCCCCTCCCTATAATCCAAATGATATAAAAATCAAGCGAGGCACCAAAGTTAACACAAAGTCACACGGGAATGAAAACCTGTCAGGAAATATAAAAGGAAGATTCACGCAGCGCCGGGCTCTTCGAACATCTGCTAATGCCATCAGGCACAGAAACAGCAGCACCAGGCAGCCCACGTCAGTACTGTGGATGCCTGCTAAATTGCTACTGGCTGGAGGCAGGCGGGAGAGGTGCATTGGCAGCTTTTGAAGTTTCCGTGCGACGTATGTGGTTCGGCACCTGCTGACTACAGAGCAGCAAGTGATTGGAGAGGAGCCACAGAGCCCCCTTCCTGCACGGAGAGGAAACCCGGGAGAGAGAGCTGCACGTCCGAGGCTCAAAGAGGCCATCAGAGTTCCCAGCATAACGTCATAACCTGCAAAACAAAAAGGGCTACGCTCCATTGTTTGTCAAACACATACTCAAGTACTCTCGTTTCAGACAGAGCTGGCTAAAAATAATTACTGTCTTTGGTACTGGATTCGTGCTTCGGTCCATCCAGCTCTTGCATTTCTTTCTTTCCAAATCGGGGAACTGAAGGTTCAGTTCATAACAATTTCTGCAAGGCTGTGTGATGCCTTTTATCGAATTTTCCAGGGATGTTATCCGTAGTCCCAAGAGCTCACGTACCACATCATGGGATGGCTTACGCTGACCCAAAAACAAAATGTATCGCACCAGCGAGAAATCCAGTTTTTTGTAAGGTCCACATGGCCCCTTGAAATCATTTTTTTTTTTACCATTTTTAATGGGGGTTCAGGCCACAGTCTAGCACTGAAACGAGTCCGTTCTAAGCCCGTCATGCTGCCACGTGCAGAAATTCCCACACCAGTTTACCTGACAGTGAAACCGGATCATCTGCTTATGGCCATGGGTTGTTCACCATTTCTCTCCCCCCCCCCCCAAGTTTAAGAATTTCTGCATATTTCACAGTGCAAGCCATTTGCAGCTAACTTGAATTTTGCAAGATGAATCTTAAAAAGCAAACTCTAAGGGGGCCGATGCAATATAGTGCGCTCAGCTAGCACATATCTTGACGTGCGGTTGGACGTACATTTTGGACATGCTAGAATGACTCCCGATGCAATAATGGGAATCGCACGTCTAAAACATGCATCCAAACCTGCACATAGCTAATAATGCTCATCGCATGTAAATGCCATGTTGATGAGGCTATTAGCTAGGGATGTGAATCGGGCTTCGGACGATTGAAAATATCGTCGATATTTTCAAAATCGTCAGAAATCGGGGGCTCCCCCAAAACGATAGGAAAACCCCACGATATTGTTCGTGGGGGTTCTCTTATCGTTTTGGGGGAGGGTGGGAAAAACGGCACACAAAAATAACCCCTAAACCCACCCCGACCCTTTAAAACTAATCCCTTAGCTTCCCCCACCTCCCGACCCCCCCAAAAAAAACTTTTTACAGGTACCTGGGGTCCCGGGAGCGATCTCCCGCTCCCAGGCCGTCGGCTGCCACTAATCAAAATGGCGCCGATGGCCCTTTACCCTTACCATGTGACAGGGTATCCGTGCCGTTGGTCGGCCCCTGTCACATGGTAGGAGCACTGGATGGCCCGCGCCATTTTTAAAGATGGCGCCGGCCATCCAGTGCTCCCTCCATGTGACAACAAATGTGAAAGCTTTCAGAATAGCTCAGGTCTCCTTCTTAGATAATGGAGCTACCTTTGCGGGTTTCTTTTCATTAAGAGGAAGGGCGCAATTTTCAAACTGCGCACATTGGAACCAGCAGAACGTTGCACCAATTTTCAAAGTGAAAGTAGACAAGAAGGGTCCACATCTGGGAAGAGCTATGACTTCAGCTCCCGAAGCTTCCCCTGCTCTCTGCTACCAGCGTAGGCTCAGGAGAGTCCCTGAACCATCACCACACCGATGGGGGCAGGGTTACCTGTTTTTTTTTCAGACCTGCAGTAGGGGTAGGCCAGCTCTGGGGGGGGGGGGGCGGCTTCCCTTTTGACAGCTTGGATTGCTTTCTTTTTACATTTATTAAAAGCAAGGGGTTCATAAGAGCGATGAGTTTATGGTCAACTGAGAATTATTTATTTGTGGGAGAATTAGGGCACAGGATGCTTCAGTCAGAGGTTTTATAATTTTATCCTCTTGTTTTGTTGGCGAAAGGAATCATTTCTGGGCCAAACAGCAAAGTAGGGTTATCCCAACGGTTTTAGGAAGGGGAAGATGTCATTTTAAGAACAGATTTAAGAAGTATGTGAAGGTTTTTAAGGAGAAAGTTCTTGGAATTATCCATGTTAATAATGTTGTGGGCAAAAGTAGACCAGACTCGCAAATGGCTCTAAATTTTATACTTTAAACACAAAAGCTTCCCATTATTTGGGGTTTAATTCTTAATGAGAGTGTTGATATTCTAAGTAACCTGGTCCATCCAGTTTGCCCAGCATGTTACTTTTGGTAGTAAATAATGCTGCTCTGTGCAGGCCTCCCTCATGCCTTCTTCTAACCATTAAGCCTTATGCTCACCTTTGATGCAACTCCAACATTACTCTCTGCATCAATGGCAGGGGCTGGCAGGAAATTTGAATCAAACAGTTACCAACAAGGGCCCTGAACTTGGTGGTCAGTGAAACAGATAAGTATGGGGAAATAAGTGTGGGAGCTTGCTGGGCCGACTGGATGGGCCGTTTGGTCTTTTTCTGCCGTCATTTCTCTGTTTCTATGTTTAAGCAGAGTAACCAGCGCTTCATGTGGGTTACCCTCATCTCTTCTGTTAAGGGTGGTAACTGCCATTTCATACCTGGTACCCCATCCCTTCCCCCTTGTCTTCTGTTAAGGATGGTAGTAACTGCTGCTGTGTGCAGGTTATCCCCATGCAGAAGTGTTACCCCATTTTTTTTTTCTATTCTCTAACCTGTAGGGATCTGCAGTGTTTATCCCATGCCCTTTTGAATTCCATTACTGCTCTCACATCTTATTATTATAGAGACAGCTAGAAAAGTCATAGCTAGAAGAATCTTATGAGCTCCAGTTTTTACATCTCTGTCTTCCTGGTTATTTCTGTGAATATCAGCCAAGGTTAGGAAAGAAGTGAGTGGGATTGCATATATTTTTCATAATTCCTTACTTTTTAAAAAATCAACAACTAAGGACTGAATGTTTATTTTTGAGTTTAGGGAAAGGGTCTTAATTAGCTCTTTGTTTAGTCTGCTGTGCTACTGGGGACCAAGGGACATCAAGTTGCAAATATTATTCAGCTGATTTGATTTTATCCTCCTCTAGATTTTCGATTTTAGCCAATTTTAACAACATGCCAATGCACCTGAAACTGCAAAAGCTTAGAATTGCGTACTGCTTTACAGATCTTGGATTTTTCCCAAGTAGCTTTCATCAAACTGGGCATATTTTGGATTTATTTTCGGTCCAGATCAAACTATGATATGAAGTTTGCAGATACAGTAGTCAAATGTGCTCTGACCATTACCTTATTAAATTCTTCCTTTCTAGATCACTATCTTTATTTGATGAGAAATACCTTTAATTTCTTTATGGTGTAAGAAGAAGCTTCTCTGGAAACCACAGGTGAACCAGGAACTTATTTAGTGAATTTCTAGAACAGAAACATGACCAGAACATTGGATGCATCTGTACCTATAAAGTTCTGATGTCAGGGGTTCCGGAAACCCATTTGGGGTGCGCCATAGGACTACAAGGCAGGACTCAGAGCACGACAAGGGCCGATCTTCCACCTAGCCAGCCCCCTTCCCCTAGGTTGAGCCCTTGGGTTCTGGGAGCCAGTAAGTCTCTGTGCTGGCAATCCATCATAGTGGTGGGTTCGTACAGGCAGGAGCATGACTAGGCATGGAAAGGCTGGACAGGCGAGGCTAGAGACAAGGCTTTGACAAAGGCAGGCTTGAACGAAGGCAAACGGGACAAGGCAGGCAGGCTTGGCAGACTGGACCAGGCACAAGGCAAGCAAAGCTTGGTACTAGACAGGACCTCGAACTAGACAAGACAAGGGTGAGAAAAGGCAAAGACAGGATACTAGGAACAAACAGGTCAAGACCAACAAGGCAGACTAGGGCAGGAGTTGGGCAAGAGAGACAAGGGAAACACTGAACACAGAAGCCCAAAGGCAGCAAGGCTTAGAAAGGCAGAATAAGCCCAAAGGCTTCAAGGTAGGATACAAGAGAGAATAGTCCAGATGGCCTCAAGACAGGAAACACGGCAGGATAGGCCCAAGGGCCTCAAAGCAAGGCAAGGCAGAAGGCCCGAAGGCCTCAAGGAAAGATACAAGGTAGATTAGGCTAAAAGGCCTCAAGGCAGGAAACAAGGCAGGAAGGCCTGAAGGCCACAAGACAAGATAAAAACAAGGGCCAGGTCACGGAGCCAAGTGAGACATGATGAGAAGACAAAGAGCTTCTCTCAAGGCAGGTTTACATAGGGCTGGGTTCTGGACATGGCAAGGGCAGTGAGGAATTTGACAAGACTAGTGATGAGGCACACTGAGGGCCTCTGAAGGTAGCAAGGTGTCAGAAAGGTAGGATAAGGATGAGTAGCAAATGAAATCCTAACATTCGGTCATTTTATTCTCAAAAAAAGATTTTTGAACACAGCTAGGCAACTTGAAAGGTTCTGGAATAAGTCCTCTCCAGACAAAGATAAAGCTCTTTATTTGACACATCTTAAGGTTTATAAGGAACTGGTGGAATGTGCTAAGAATTGCTCTGCTCATTTTATTGCCCTGGCACAAAATAGCTTGAGAAAATTATTTTAGACTGTGCATAGATTAGCATCCCAATATCTTAACATAGCAAATTCCAATGAGTCTGAGTTAGATTGCAAAAACAAGTTCATCCAAATAGCAAGACCAGTTTAGCAAAGCCAAATATGCAGATTCAAAGGCTGGGTCCTTCTCAGGCAGGCAAAACTGACAGTATAGTTGCCGAAAGGCCCAGGGGGCCAAAAGATCTCCCACTCAAAAAGCAGCAATCCAGTCCTTGTTTCTCAAAGAGGCCTGCCTGAAATGTGAACAGTGTTAACATCCAAGGCCACCACTGATGGAACTAATTCAGTGCCAGTCAAGAGCCAGCAGTCAAAGGGCGTAACGATAACTAAAAAGAACAGGATGCAAGAAGCTGCACTGACATCTGAAGCCAGGGCTAGAAGAACTTTCCACAAGCAGCACACGAGCGTATCCAGAGCCCAAGATTGTATCACAAGGGCAGATGCCACCAAAGTTTTGTAATCCTGGAAGGGGGACCCTAGAAAGCCCACTAGAGCAGGGGTCAACTCTATCTGTAACTTCTGCAAGCACAACGGAGAGTCCACGTCTATCTACACTGCCCATGCTCTAAAGGATGAGGTAGGGAACGTGATGTGCCCCATCCTCCAACAATACGTCTGCCCACAATGTGGCGTCACGGGGTAAAATGCACACACAATGTGCTTCCGCCCCTATCCAAGAAGGGCTATGCCTCAGTGAACAGGTTCACAGTCAGGACTGCGGCTGGGAAGAGATCCCATCAGCACTGAAGTATCTCCCCCAAGGAATGAGAAAAACCCCCCAACAAAGAGGTGATGGAGAAGCCTAATCAACTCTTACTGAAACCGAGGAATGAGCTTTCCCCCTGGAGACATCCACCTCTGCTGTGAAACACTGAGGAATCCCCCTCCCCCAATCAGAGAGGCATGGAGGAACCTGCCTTCCCTCCCCCAGGACTGAGAGGATCTGAGGAAAATGTTCCCACCCACTGGACTGAGAATCTCTGACTTGAGGGCTGCAGCTGAGGTTGCCGGCTTTTCCATGGAGCAGGACCGGACACTTGGGGGGGGGGGGGGGAGACTGTCACCGGCAGCTGCCCCTCCCTTTTTCCCTTTTAGGTTGAGCATTGATTTTTTTATTCTGCAGATTCTGCCTGCCTCTCTTTGGGACTCCGGTTTGACTCTCCTCTTCCTCTGCAACTCCCAGGAGGACAGCCGGAAGTAGCAACAAATGAGGAGAAGGAGAGTCAGGCCGAGCCCCGAATATGGGCAGGTGATTGGAGCGCTGCCGGGCTGACCGGATTCAGAAACTTACTGACTAATACATGAAGGTTATTGAAATGTAGCTTTAGCATGTTTTAAATGTTGTGTGGACCTAGAATGTGAGTGTTGCTTTTGTAAACCGTTGTGATCTTCTGTTGAAAAGACAGTATATAAAATTCCCAAATAAATAAATAAATAAATTTGTATTTTGTATTATTAACTGTTTTAACCTCTTGTATTATATCATTGTTGAGCTGTACACTGCTTTGAATTATTTATAGGAAAGGTGGTAATATGAACCGAAGAAAATAAAATAATCACATAGTACTCCTTTTTGAAAAGCTCCCTTAATTTGTGTATGTATTCAAAGTCAAAAGACATTACTACTATGTTCGTTTGACCTATTGCAGATGTAAAGCAAATCCAGGTCAGTGGCAGTTCAGGCTGAAGGACAAGGAAATTACATGTCAAGTAAACCTAAAAAAAAAATGGTTGGCTTCTTAGTACTGATGTTATGTGTGATATCTTGTGATGCCGTTTTTTTTTCTGTTTTTCGCCCTCCTGCTCCAAACCGAACAGGTCCATTACACCTTTCCCTTCTCCTAGTATGCATGATACATATAATCATTTCCAATATGCTTTGGCTCTGCTCTGTGCTTGCCACATGATACAGCACTTTGATTTATTTTTTCCATTAGCACAGGTAATATTGGGATAACATACGTATCGATTCTCTCACCTCGGTCAGCGCGGTGTGATAAAATACTTTCCCCCCCCCAAAAAAAAAGTCCTGGCTAAATTGTCTTCTGTTTTTGGAAGATTTAATGAATGCAACAGCAGAAACAAGAAAAGTTTTCTTCCAGCAATCCTTATAGGATAGAATTCTCAACTAAAACTCTTCCTCTGTGTGTGTAGATGTATGTATAGAGATAGAACGATGTATTGTTCTATGTGTTTTAAGCTAAAATAACTACACAAGTGAACTATTGTTATTGCAAGCATAATGGAACAAAGATAGAGGATATTGAAATCGAAGAGTTTGGATGACAAATAATGCCAGTTTATTGACCAATCTTTGTCATATTACTCAGGTTTTGTGAAATAGTTGTATTGAATAATTCAATATGCAAAGTCTAGAGTCATGTATTTTGGGCTTAGAAACCCCAGGGAGCAGTCCCTTATGAAGGATGGGATACTGGCACAGGAGGGAGATGTGGAAGATGTTGCCATGAAGTGGGGATGGCTAGTGTAATTCCAGGGCATATAGAAACATATAGATGTGATGACAGAAAAAGACCCTATACCCTTTAGTCTGCCCATCCATACCAACTAGCTCTACAATCTCAATGCTCCCTAAGAGAACCCCTGGGCTTATCCCAGATTTTGTTAAATTCAGATACTGTTCTTGCCTCCACCACCTCCACTGGGGGCTGTTCCATGCATCCACCACCCTCTCTGTAAAGAAATATTTCCTTAGATGATTCATGAGTCTATCCCTTATTCCATGACTCCTCCTTCCAGATCCTCCTTTCTGTTGATACCTTGGAGGTATTTAAATGTCTCCATCATATCTCCCCTACTTCGCTTTAGTTTTAGTTTATATCCTTTTGAAGGTGCAGTCTCCAGACGTGTACACAGTATTCCAAATGAGGTCTCACAGGGACTTACACAGGGGCAATATCACCTCCTTTTTTGGCTAACCATTTATCTGCCTATTCCCAAAGTCTCTTTTGCCCTGTATGTTTATCTTGATTAGATTGTAAGTTCTACTTATATATTTTTATACAGTGCTGCATATTTTGACTAGGACTATAGAAGTGATGATAAGTAGTAGTGGTAGATTCTGGTTTCAGCTGCAAAAAGACAAACCTTTCTTGCTAGTCCTTCTGCAATACAACTTAAGAAAATGTTGAAAAAAATCGGTCCAAGGACCAATCCCTGCAGAGCACCATTACTAACGCTGCTTTCATTGAGTGAACTCTATTTACCAATATCCTTTGTTGCTTCTCGTTTCTAACTCAATCACATTAAGGCCCATACCAAGGCCATTCAGTTTATTTAAACGTCACTTGTGCCAGAACCATGTCAACGGACATACTGAAATCCATATAGAATACACCTAGTACTCTCTCCACTCCTACTCTCTGGTCATCAGATTGATCAGATTCATCTGTCAAGACCTTCCTCTGGTAAAGCCATGCTGCTTCGGATCTTATGAGCCACTGGACTCCAGAAATTGCCCTATCCTCTGTTTTAGCAGCAATTCCATTAATTTACTCACTATAGAGGTCAGACTAACCGGCCTGGAGTTCCCCGTCTTCTTCTTACTTCCACTTTTGTGAAGAAGAACCACATCTGCTTGTATAGTAGCCAACTTTTGAAAATGATTGGAGTGCTGAACCCAAGACAAATTACAGCCCCCCAAAAAAAGCCCAGAAAACAGCGTGTTGTGAGTGTGATTGACCAGCCTGTACTTAATTGCCCAGAGAACAGCAGGTAATTTGACATGGGGAAGATTCATGTGGCCAAAACAAAAGCCAGGGTAGCACTCAAAGCCCATCTCCCAAATCCCATCTCATCCAAACCAGCATCCCTCCCTCCTGCTCCATTTCCTCCTCAACAGCACATCCACACCATGTCTCTTCCCCCACCCTCACCCGTCACTGCTTCTTAACCCTCCTTTTCCTAATCTTCTCATCCTCCTTTCCCCGTTGTTTTCTCTTTTCTCCCTCCCCTCTTTACACCCACTGCACTCTTCATTCTCTCCCTCCTTCACGAGCATACTTTGAATTTTATATTTGGGTGAGGGAGTTTAATACTCCTTTTCCAGCTCCACTCTTTACATTCCCTTAACCTGTTCTGCTTCCCATTTCCTACTGAACTGTCCTCCTCTATTCCCCTCCCAGTTCCTCTTCCTATCACTCCACTCCGCAGCTTCTGCCTCACTTCTCCTTAGCGAACTGCCCTCCCCTGCAGGCTTGGCTCACTCATCCCTTCACTTATTCCAATTCCTCCTCAGCATGTTAGGTTTCTCTTCATTGGCAGGTTCAGCTAACCTTTCAATTTTGTGATTACCCATTCTCCATAAGCTTGGATCACTTCCCCACTCTGCACTCCCTGCCTCCCCAACCCCTTCAGTACTTCTTCACAGGGGGGGGTTCAAGACAATTTTTGCTAAGTCAACCCCTTTTTTGAAACTATATAAAGAAATGACTCCATCTTAGATATGATACTGAACTTTTTCAACTCATATTATATGGATCCAGATGAATCAGCTAATATCGCTGGAATACTATATACCTCATCTTGCTCTAGTCTCCAAAAAGATGTATCATGCACTCAAACAGGTTAATTTTAAAATGAGCATGCATGCGCCCATTCACGTGTGTAATGTATCAGCATGTGAGTGGAGATATGCTGCAGCTATGTCATGTGTGAACTTGCATATATGTTTTAAAATACACCTCCCATGTGTAAATTGCATCTAATCTTAAGAGATTGTCAAGAAAATGTACTTCGTGTATCTTTCCTAGGACATTGCCAGCTTTTACGTGCGTATGCAGGAGATTTTATTTGAAACTATTTATTGGAAACAAGAAAACAGAATAAATGCTTAACATACATTGGTTTCTGATGTATATCAAGCCAAGCATGGATTTTAAACCTGCTTGCATAAGGAGCAGCCTAGTTTTTCCAAGGACTCCACCAGTTTTCTCAGTTAATATTGAGGGCTTCAAGACCCCTCTGGTTCTTCATCCTGCACACCCTCCAATTGATCCAGACCCCTTGCCTTGTCCTGTAAGCCCTAAAACCTGAGATCTACAGACTTTCTCCTTATCTGGAGCATCAGTAAAGTTATGCGGATAACTGGCTGACACATGCCATGGTCTTTGGTTTTAAAATACGGAGTTACTCGTGTAACTTTTGGCCCCACCACGGAACACTCATGCTCCACCCATGCGCTCTGCTTCCACCCTCTGATTTTGATGCACACACGAGTACATACCTGCATACTTTGTGTCTTTTAAAGTCCCTGTTGCTCGCACACAGTCCACAAATGCACACATGAGGCCATTTTTGCACCAGCAACTCTTTTAAAATTGACTTGCAAGCACGTAATGTATTGACAGCTGGCCTATGACTATACCATAGTCACGTACGTGTCAGTTTCCAAAAAAATACTCAGAGGTCCGTAATCAGCCGTTATCGAGCTGAACCAGTTATGTGGGTAAACATTTCCAACTGACTTTGGCCAGGATATTAAGCGCTGCACACCACTGAATATCCGATTATCTATTAGTTAGCTAGATAATTTTATGGATCATAAATCAAATAGTGAAGACCATCATATATTATGAGACACTAAATCACACTCATAAACCGGTGCCAGAAAAGCCTTATGTAGGCTGCATCTGCTGATACAATCATTGGTCTGCACCAGTATAAATATTTAAAATATATATATATATTTTTTTATATTTTATATATTTTATATATATATATTTTATATATTTATATATTTTTATATTTTATATATATTTATATATATTCCAATTCCTAAGTATCCTAATTACCCTAATTATGGACACTGCATCAAGTACTAATTTTAGAATCTGCTACTGGACAATTACCGTTGAGCTCAAAAATTACTATATTTTATATATATTTGGCATTGCTTATATTTATATTTATTGATAGTTAAACAGTTAAACTGTCTTTATAAAATATTATATTGCTTTATTTATTTCCAGTTAAACTATTATTACTTTATTTAGCACTATGTTAAATTGTCAATCAGTTATACTGTTCCATATGTTCCTCGGTTCCATGTAAAGCTCCGCTCTCTGTTGAGCAGTTTTCTTCGTTTTTATGTAAACCGGATTGATTTGTAGTCCATACAAGAACTTCGGTATATAAAAATTAAAAATAAATAAATAAATAAATAAATATTTATAATGCAAATAAAACACCCTTAATTTGTACGAGTTAAAGGTCCTCACTGGCTGTGCCGCCAATTAGTTGTGCCTCCCAACCCTGTTCAGTATTTTTTTATTTAGTGTGGGAACGCATCCCGATTAACAGCGTCTCTTAGGATTCCATCCCCAAGGTCCCATTGGTTAACTTCTCTCCTAAGCTTTCTGGGGATTGTAGTGTTTCCTTTTTACTTCCTCTGGGGATCAGCTTGTCAACTGAATTCCTCCCAGACTTCTTGGCGTGATCATTCTTCTGCTGGGATGAAGGAGCTATCTTGTCACACATACTAAATAATATGAATTTATATTTTGGTTTATAAAAATCAAGTTGTTCTCTGATTCTTCTTGTGTGTTTAGTTAATTAACTTGGTTCTTTTTGAGAGGAGAAAGGGATCTGAGTGATGATGCTGGGTAGGGAAAGAGATCTGGAGGATGGCTAGGGAAAGGGGATCTCAGAGGAGGGAAATGGAGAAGGGGACAGAGAGGGGATCAGAGATAGAAGAGGAAGATGGATCGAGGCACAGAGGGAGAAATGGGGGAATCAGGGAAGACAGGAAAGGGGAGGGAGAAGGGGAATTAGAGAAGAGGAAGGAGAAAAAGATGATCCTGGGTTGAGGAAAGAGGAAAAATCAACTCCCACCAACCCACATCTCCTCTGCTTCCTCACCCATACCACACTCCCTCCAATCCTTCACTAACTCCTCACAGCTCTTCATTTCCCACCCTTAAACCCAACAGCCCCTTCTGATGTTCTAACTCTACCCACCCCATTACTATCCCCTCACTTTCTCCCCTGATCTCAGCTTGTTCTTAAGAGGACAGCAGCAGTGAGGTGTCCTCTTCCTCTACTGTCTGGGGTAGGAATTCAAAACACAACATCATCTGGAGCAGCAGATATGAAGATGGCCCAAGGTGCCATGCTGCCACTGTTAACTTCTCTTTGCAACAAATTGGGATCAATATGGCCTGGCAAATATCGCGCTCTATTTAATAGCATAACTGGCCCCACTCCTTCAGCTCCTACATAACCCTTCAGGAGTTTCCAAGAAAGAAAGGAGCAGTAGTGATGAGCCAGTCATTCCTGCCCCACCAGCTGTTATTTAAAAATGGTACCGATCTCAGAGTCAGTCGGGGTCACAGTGTTTTAGGGTTGAAAAGCTCTATGGCCATGAACACCTATTTGAAGGATGCTCTCATAAAGTGCCAATAGCCCATAGATGCCAGAGTCACAGCTGCTGTCCATTGCTGTCTATTTTACAGCCAGTTCAGTTTGCATGAGTTGAAAAAAATGTCCAGCCAACATGGACTGCTGTCTTAGGATACAGAATTGATTTTTCTAGGGGGATGTTTTCTTTTAGAATATACTCTTTGAGTAAAACAGTGTAGTTTATTTTTTCTTGAGCTCAGCATTAATGTTTCAGAGTAGCGCTTAAATCAAAATCAACAGTGGATGCCATGACAAAATGCGTACAGCTGTGTACACTGGGTCTGAATCTTTTCTGCTGCTATTCTCCCTTTCTCGTTCACACAGTAAGCAGGAGTCCATCATGAGGAAAGCTGCCGTTTCTGTTTATTGCCTGCAGGTTAATAACAGTAATGGTGTGCAGAGAAAATGAGAGGTTATGTAAAATCCTGCATTTGCAGATTTCGGTGCTGATGCAAAGAACTCAATAAAGTATAACGCTTTAATCATGAAGATAAAAATCGAATGTGGTATCTACAGAGCCTTTGCAAGTAGTGTTGCATGGAAGAGATGAAATAGGTTTACTGAAAGGCTAAGTACTCAGCTTTCCCAACCTTTCAAACACACATGCACACAAACCTTTTCCCTTTTTTTTCTGCTTTGTTCCCACCTTTATTCAAAGGTGACAAATTGAAAATGTGTTTTCTAAACTCAGTCTCTATTTTTAAAAGGAAGGACAAAATGCCAGCATCGCACAGTGAAGGTAATGGCATTTAAAGGATGTGGGTGATGGCCTAAAACGCTGGCACCGAGGGATATTAAAATGCTGAAGCCCTCGAGAGATTTTCCAAGCTCGGTGTGCTTTGAGTATAAAAAGCAGACTTAGGCATCATCAGGAAGAGAGAGAGACAGGATAGTGCGCAGTGAGATAATAAAACAGAGGGAGAACCCAGAGAAGGAAGAAAAACAAACAAGACAGAGCTGGCGGCCACCCACGTGAAAAGTCTTTCATTGTCTGTCATTTTCTTTGCCATTTTGTGTTGTTTTGTTCATTTTGTTTCATTAGATTATTTTCCTTCCATTAAAGTCCAGGGGGAAAGCAAAGCTGTAGGGATGTGCATCTGTTTTAAACAAAATGTGCAGCCTGAATGAAACGTGGCCAGTTTTGGTTTTATTCATTTCAAACAAAACTAATCCCTAAAGGCTCTGAAAAGCCCTAACATTTTTTTAGGTTTTTGTTTCAGCAAATAGTTTGAACTATTAGCAAATATCAGTAAAAGCAAGCCCCCTCCCCCATGCTCTGCCAGCCCCTTACACCTTTCATAGCGCTGGTCCAAGGTTGAAGGGGGCAGGACTGATCCCCAGTTCCTCCTGTCCCACCAGTTCCACTTTAGAAATGAAGCTGGCACCATTATGAAGTCCAACAGTTGTAAACCAATACAGGCAAGCTTTACGGCCACAAATGCTGCTTTCTGGCTGGATTGCTTTCTGGCTGTAAAACAACATGGCGTCGGCCAGTGCTGTTTTTAAAGCAGAACTTTTGGAGCAGCAGTGATGGGAGATCACTCCTCCCCCTTTTACTACTGCAACATTGATCTCCGCTTCAACGGCAGGGGATTCAGACAACAACTAACAAGGGCCCCAGCTTTTATGGTCTGAGAAACGGATAAGCACGGGGTAACCTGCATGCACCCTTAACAGAAGGCATGGAATTACTACCCTTAACCAAAAAGCTTTGATGCTTTTCATGCAACTGCAACATTGCTCTCTGCTTTCACGGGGGGGGGGGGGGGGGCACGGGTGTAGAAGAGGAATTGGGTTCAGGCGACAGTCAACACAGGCCTTGACTTTTATGGTCTGGGCTCCTGATACGCAGACATAAGGGAAACAGCCCAGGACTGCTTCTGAGGCCACGTCCATAAGCAAAGCACGTCAAGCAGCACCGTCTGGATTTTCAGGAAGGTTCATCACCCAGTAAAGATGTTGCTGGCAGTACATTTTTTATGGGTCATCATAAGGCTTGGAGATAACCGCTCTGGATACTGGTCAGAATGAAACAGGAAGCATTGCTCTGGCTTATGCTCTACTAGTGCCCCACTGCAGCTACTGCCACCTTCCACTGCTTCTGCCTCCATCAATCCCTACCCCAGGGCTGTCAGCTCCTCTGCCTGCTTCTGATCCCACTCTGCATCTCTCACTGATTTTCTCCTCTTCAAAAAAAAAAAAAAAATCACAATTGATCTTAGCCAACTGACTGCTGATGAGGATCTTATGGCTATTCTCACCATTGCTGTAATGGCCAATTCTAAATTAAGAAACCTTGAGGTCCATATTCAGATTTTTGTCTGGCTAAGTTCATGACTTAGCCGGACAAGCACAGGTTTTAAAATTTTCACCCTATTAAACACCCCCGACATAACTGTTGGGAGCATGGACATAGCCTTAGGGTAGACCTCAGGGGCTTGTGCACCCTCACATTTGGTTCAGGCCCCTTCCTCTAGCAACAGGACATCAGAGTCAGCCCTGAACAAGTGCAGCCGTTAGAGGGCCTAGAGGCACTGGAATTGCTGCCAGTCCATGATCCCCTGAACCTTGAAGAAGGCTAACTTGAACAGGGAAACACCATTGCCCTTGGGCTAGCCTTGTAAAAGTCTGAGGACATTAAAATCTTTCTGCTTATTTTTTTAATTTACAAATCTACAAAATGTAGATGCCGCACATTCCCAAGTTCAGGGCAGCTTACAATATAAACAGTCATAAAATCTTTGAATCTAATAAAGTAAGCCATAAAATACAGCACATTAAAACATATTGAAAATTACAAAAACAAATGGTGAGCTTTGGCTGAGCTTCCACTTTTAACAATAGTCTTGCTGTCTATATTTATTTACACATTGAATAAAATGGCAGTTGAAATAGGTGAGTCTTCACTTGTTTTTTTATTTTTATTTTTGGTGCATTGCTGTTGACGCAAGTCAATTGGTAAATTATTCCAGGGCGTGTTTATCTTTGGCACGCAATTATCCCCTCTCCTCTCAGCACCTTAAAAGTTTAAAAATACGTGGTCTGGGTGGAAGCCTCTTTACATAATTGTTCTTCAGCAGCTTGTATAAATGAGCTGCCATAACCATACAGCGAGAAAAAGGCAGGGAGAGCGAGAAAAAAGAGAGCCAGGGCAAAGAAAAAGTGAAAAAAAAAGAGAGAAGTACAGAGTGAAGCCACTGCCATGAAGATTCACATAGCATGGGGTAAGAGATGGGGGCAGGGCAGGGAACTAGCTTAATACCCACCCATGTTACTCTCGGGCCCCCTCCAAAAATCCTGCTCCGGCTGCACCCTTGGTTGTGGGCTTTCTGGGGCAGGGGTGACTTGTCAGGGTAACGCCGACACACAGATTTATCCGGCTAACTTGTTCGGAGAAGCCTGGCTGTGCCACAGAGTAGTTCTAAACTTATTCAGATAAACTTGTCTGGGTTTACTGAGCAGTGCAGCCGCACTGCTGAATATCTGGTTTAAGTTATTGGGACATGTTTAGCTGTTAAGCAAAAATCCCCATCTCTATTCCATCAAGCCACGAGGCTGGTGTGGACGTCTACTTCCGTCAAACGGCGTAGAGTTCTATGGTAACTGGAAAGGGAGGGAGCGCGAGCACTGGCGAAGTGGAATATGCTGTCCAACGCTTGAAACTGGGTTATACTCTTAGAGGCCTCCGGCAACGTTTGCATATAATGGCGCACTTGCAGGTAAGGGAAAACCTGATTACCCCCCAAGTGATAAAGGTTCCTAAATTCAGAGAACGGCATAAAGGTCCCCTCCTGAGTCCACAAGTGGCCCACATGAGTGACCCCCCGTCCTCCCATCTCCGAAACATGACCGAGTGAGAGCCCGCCGGGAAGTCGTCGTTCCCCCGGAGGGAAGCAGATAGGCACAGAGCGGAGGTATCTGTAATAGTTTCGCAAGACGCGCCCAAGTCTGACGCAAGGGTTTAATAAGAGCTGTTTGAGTGAGAAACGAAGGAAGGTGACTGGAGTCCGCCTGCACCACGTAGAAGGAGTCCGAGGAAACATGAGAGCTTGGTCTACTGATAGCGGAGTATAGTGTGAGGTATTTAGAGCCAATTACGTAAAAGCCGCATATTACAAGCCAGGTTGTAGCGGCCAGGTCCGGAACTCCCAGGCCCCCCGTCCTCCAGTCATTCTGTAACCACTTTAAGGGAAGACGAGCTCTCCCGCCCCTCCACAAAAAGCGACGCAGCGCGCTGTTCAGCGTAGCAAGGTCGCTCCGTTTGAGCGATAAGGGAGGTTTTGCAACGGTATAGCATTTTGGCAACAAAATCATCTTAATAGCGCAACCCGCCCTGCCACCAAAAGCGGCAAAGACCGCCAACGAGCCATGGTCTCCTGAGTCTGACGCAGTACTGGGGAATATTGGCCTGATATACATCCTCCGGGTTGACTGGAATATTCACCCCCAAATATCGAAAACTGTCACCCCCCATTTTAAGGGAACGGGGTTGGCCAGGAGTCTCGCAAATCTGGCGGATGGGCCAGCACCGAATTTGGATTCGTTCAATTTCAGCCCGAGAATGTCCCAAAGGACCCAATTAGGCGGAGGAGCGGGGGCAAGGAGGAATGGGGGTTAGTATAAAAACTAACAAATCGTCTGCAAAGGCCATATTTGAAGATGCCGGGATCCATACGAACCCCCCGAATCTCCCGGTGGCAGTTATGGCAAGCAATAGAGGTTCCAACTGTAGTAGAACAATAGGGGGGAAAGAGGACAGCCTTGACGAGTACCTCATTCTACAAGGAAGGGCTCGGATAGGGCTCCATTAGTAACAATGCGCGCCTGTGGTGGCAGAATAAAGGAGTTGAATAGCCCGGAGAAGAAACCCTCGAAACCCATACGTCCCAACACGAAGAAAAGGTAACCCACTCCACCCGGTCAAACGCCTTCTCCGCATCGAAACTAATGGCCAAGTAAGATTGGGACATCAGCCGGCTCATGTCATGGCCGCCAGAATTTTGCGGATGTTGGCGAGCGCATATCGTGACGAATAAAACCAGCCTGGTGGGGCCCAATCAGTGTCGGCAACTGAGACGCCAACCTGTCTGCCAGTATTTTGCCAGCAGCTTATGATCATAGTTAAGAAGAGAAATAGGGCGGTAGGATTCGGCAGGAGAGGGTCCTTATCAACCTTGGGAATGAGAATAATGTGTGCCAAATTAGAATGAGCGGGAAGGACCCTGGAGCACCAGCGCCGAAAATAGAGGCCAGGGGCTGAGTCACCTGGTCCACCAGTGTTTTGAAGAATTCCGCGGTGAAGCCGTCAGGGCCCGGGGCCTTATAGTTCTTAGAGTGGCGAATGGCAAAGCGCACTTCCACTTCCGAAATAGGAGCATTTAGCGTGTCTCTCTGGTCTTGTGTTAAACAGGGAGGGACAGGACTCACAAAAACTCTGGCAGCTCGCAGGATCCCACCCCCCGGACGCATAGAGCGAGGAGTAATACTCCCGAAACCTCTTAAGAATAGATGGCGTGTCCGTAACCACTGCCGTATTAGACCTACGCACGCACCGCTGGAATAAACCGACTGGACTGGGAAGATTTAATTAGGTTGGACAGCATTTTCCCCACTTTGTTGCTGTGTTGGTAAGTTTGAACTTGTAATAGAAATAGCTTTTTTTGCCTTTGATGTATGAGAGAATTAAGAGCATGTTGAAAAGACATGTAAGAGACTCGTGCTTCCTTTGTGTGCAAACGAGATAAGCGGGCTCGGGCCTGAGTCATCTGGGAACTCAGCGAGAGGATCCGGCGGTCCAAAGCTTCCGCCTGTGGGAAACGTAGGAAATTATCTCGCCGCGTAGGACCGCCTTCGCAGTGTTCCAGAATAAATCGGTTGGGAAACGTGGGTCTGGTTGTTTAACACATATTCTTTCCATTTTACCAAGAGAAACTCTTTAAATTTTTCATCTTGGACCAAAAAATATGGATAACGCCAGATTTTGGGGGTAGAAATGGGGGGGGACAACCCCATGTCCAACCACACCGGAGCGTGGTCGGAGATGACAATTGTCTATACCCGCATCCAAAACTTGGGAAAAAGCCTGGATACTTACAAGAAAGTAATCAATCCGTGAAAAGGAAGCATGAGCTCTAGAGAGATGGGTGAAATCACGCTCTGTGGGGTGCAAGGTCCTCCATACATCTAATAAGTGGAGTTGTGTTTCCAACATGGATGGACCCTTGCCCCTGCCCCCCTCCCAACTACGGCTGTGGGAGGCGTCCAAGTGCTGGTCCCGGATAGTGTTAAAGTCACCTCCCACAATTAAGATATCCGACAGGTAAGGCAACAAGTGGGAATACAAGCTTCGATAAAAGCGAGGGTTATAGACATTCGGGGCGTACACATTACAAAACACCACTGTTTGATTAAACAATGAGGTAACCAAGATTAAATACCGCCCCTGTGGGTCTTTGATTTCCTGTTTACAGTGATAGGAAGTTGTTTACGTAGCAAAATCGCCACCCCCGCCGACTTAGAGTTCGCTGACGCGTACCGTACATCCCCACCCAGGTACGCCTAAGCTTCTCATGTTCTCTATCAGTAAGGTGTGTTTCCTGCAAGAATGCCACAGAAGGCGATTGCTTATTCAGGAAGGAAAGCACTTTAGCGCGTTTAATGGGAGAATTAAGGCCACAAACATTCCATGACACAAGCCGTGTGGATTACTCATAACCTATGAAAAAGCCGGACTTAGTGTCACAGATGAGACTGATGTTGGTAGTGGTGACCCTCCCAGCTGAGGCCCCCCCTACCCACCCCCGTTCCCAAACCAAGCTTCCCCACTTAACAATCGTCTAGCCTGACCCATTCATCCATCCACTGCTGTCTCATACACTCACTCACCCTCCCTCCCACCTGTCCCCATCCCCCTCCCCCCCCCCTCCTCCCCCCACCCCCTGAAACTTATTAACTGTTCCGTCCCCCAAACACTCCCACCCCCTCCAATCGCTGACTAGGTCCTCCGACTAAGGAGGCCATGGGGATCCAGTATTGATGTCAAGGACCCCACTCTAAATAAACATAACAGATGCGTTAACAAAAAAACCCCATAACGGGGTGCGACCCAGTTTCGGGAAGTACAGATATCGAGCTTGCAAACCAACAAACGGTAAGGTCCCCCCCGCGGTAGTACGCAGAGGTCCATTTATTCGGCCATGTGGCCTGCGCAATAACCGGGAAGGCAAAGGAAAAAAAAAACTTGGCTGTGATTGCGCTTCCCCACCAGTGCACTGTCCCCGTTGCCTGTTCTCTCTGCGGCACACGCGTGACCCTCAAGAGAACAACCAAGTCCCAGGATCTGACCCAAAGGGGTCTGCACCTCCTGGCAAACCCAACAATGACAGCCCGGATCAACCTGGGAACAGTCCCGCCGTCAGCTGTCCTCCCAAAATAGGCAACCTAGTTCAACATTATAGAAGGCCCAGATAGCGCCAAAAAAACAGTCACAGCGCTTGCGAGCACTCACTTGTCCATCTTGTCCATAAAGGCCCGCGCCAGGTCCGGAGACTCAAAAATATGGGCCTGTCCCCCTGCCAGATTCGCAGGCGAGCTGGAAACAATAGGGAGAATTTTACCCCCTTATTGTGCAGGGTGCAGAGGGGGGCAAAGCTGCGTCGGGCGGTCGAAACAGCGGCAGAAAAATCTTGAAAGACCCGTATGGGTTTGCCCTGGTACTGCAGATCTGATTTGAGCCGTGTCTCGCCAAATTTCTGCCTTGTTGCCGAGTTGAGGATTTGGCTATCACAAGCCTGGGACGCCCCATCCCGCGCTCCGAGTCCCAGCCGGTGGGCCCTTTCGACCACGAGTGTTCCCTGCATGGGGGAGGGCCAATTCCTCTGGAGCCATTCGGACAACAAGCGGCAAAGCGACTGATCAGCGATATCCTCAGAGAACCCCATAAAGCGCAGATTGTCCCTCCGGGCACGATTTTCAAGTTCATCTACTTTATTTTGTAGGGCCTGAATGCTCTTGTCTCGGGCAGCCATGCTAGTCACGCACGCGGCCGCGCCATCTTCCAGCCCCGAAATGCGTTCCTCTGCCTGTTCAAGCCGGGGTGCAGAGAAGAAAGGTGCTCCCTCACCTCCCCTAGTTGCTCAGTGATGAGCGCTAGCTTCTCGTCCAATGCCTCATGAATCACTGCCTTTATGTCTGCCAATGTGCCGCCGTTGGGGAGGCAGGGACTTCAGTCTCGCCGGCAGCCGCCATTTTGGAATCGGGAGCTCTGAGTTTTTCCTTCTCCCTCCTGCCGCCCCTCACGGACATCCCGAGCTAGCTTTTTGCAGCGATCGGGTGCCCAACATAAGCAGCAACTCGGGCTGGGTCCCGAACCCAAGGAAACTGGTCAGACGCGGTAAAAATTAGCGCGGTAAGTAGAGTGGGTCCCGGAGCTGGCAAGAACCCGTCTCACCCGCTCACACATCACGTGATCCCCCATTTTTCTTATTGAACCCTCTCTGAGAGCATGGTCGTTAGCCATGAGTGCCAGACCCTTTCACATTTTATGTGCCCCGTTCCCGGGGGTTACATTAAATTTAGGCACTCAGAGACCACCAGTTTTTAAATTCGAAAGTCCAGGCATATCAGGCTCAATGTGAATCAGCATTATTTTCTATCCAACTCTAACTGATTTCCCTGGAAGGCTAGTCTGTGGACTTGTTGTCACTCTGTTCAAAACATAGCTCCCCTAATATTGCCCTTAATTCTCTCTTCAGACTGTGTACTCCTAGAACATCGTTAGTGCACTCTGTCAGTCTCTTTCTGTCTGAACGGAACCTGAATAAGCATTAGATGCTCTACATTTATAGCATGTTCAAATTGGGACAAATTTGCATTATTTTAGTACTGAACAGGCTGCTACATTCTTCTCTATTCTTAGCTCCTGAACCTTTTGCCAGTTAATTGTTCCAGTTAGGTTAGGCTCTTGTCTTTGCATAAATATTTTATTTGGGTTTTAGACTTGCGAGATGAACCTAAAGTCCTGGTACATCTTGCTGTCAATTTAAGAACAAATGAAGTTTGCATGTGATAGCTGTCTTCATTCTTTTGACCTTAAATTTTTCAGTTTTATAGAGGGATAGGTTTAAAAAGAAAATATAGGAGTTAATCTGTCGTAAAGTACCCTTGTTTAAAGAGCTATATAAATAGTAAAAACAATCGATTGTAATCTTCCTCTATCCTACAGCAGTGGTAGCAACATTAGAAATGAATAGCCAAGTTATGGCATTGCTGTGACCAAGTGAATGTCAACCCTATGTCCTGGAAAAGATAAAAAATGTTGAAGTCATATTCAAGAAATCAACAAATGCACTCACCTGATTAATGGACAACATATTGGATGATGAAGTGCAATACAAAAATGTCTTTCCCTAGGCTATGTTGTGGGACCAGTTCTTCAAATAATAATAATAAATAAGCGTATGGAGTTGCACACTGCAATATTTTCCTTATGCATGTATAGTGAAATGAGCACAAAGGGGGTAATTTTCAAAATAATTTACACACTTAAAACTGGGTTTTACACATGTAAATGCACTTACCCGTATAAGTGGGCTTTTGAAAATTGCTACAATACATGGCATTGAATTGTCAATAGGATTTACCTGCATAAGTGCACTTTACGTGTGTACGTGACTGGAAGATTGCTACGATAGTATGTTACATTAAGGCGTAACCCTTTGAAAACGCACCTGATAAGGGAGTACATTTTCAATAGGTACCTAACTACAAGGTTATGTACTTTCTTTTAAAGTCACATAAACCAAGCAAACTTTCAAACATAAGCTGCCCCCTTTCACCCTCATCCCAGGATCCTCATTCCAGAGCCTGCAGTTCATTTATTCCTTGGAGATATTTACTATAAATGTCTTGATCATATTTCCCCTTTCCACCTGTTTAGATCATTAAGTCTGTCCCCTTATACTTTAGGATGAAGATCCTTGACCATTTTAGCAAGCCATTGAATGACTACTGGACCAGCTCCAGCTGGTTTTACATCCTTTTGAATGTGCGATCTCCAGAACTGTCCACAGGGGCAAATATCGCCTAAGGATGTGCATCCTTTTTATTCCAGTTTGGTTTATTCATGTTTGGTCTGTTTTCTGACTGAATTGAATTTGGGGGATGGCTGGTGGTTTGGATTATTCATTTTGGAAAATAGCATATGTTGTTAGCAAATAGTGCTCGCCTTTGCAGAAATGGTTAATCCAAAACTCTTCAGGATTAGATCATTTTCCCCAAACTGAAATCAGATCAGTTTTCCCATTTGGACTATCCAAGTGCATATCCCCAACATCAGCGTCCTTCTGCTTTTTTGCTGTTGCCTCATTTTCCTGTTTGGCCATATTAAGCTCATCAGATTTGATCCCCCCCCACAGATCACATTTCTGTCTTGTGCACAGAAGAACTACACCCCCCAAGCTATACTGCGTCCTGGAGCTTTTGCTAGACAAACCCATGACTTTTCTGTTTTTGGCTGCCAGACTCTAGACATGTGGCCTATAATGGGGCTCTAGCATCCAGGGGCCAGTGCTTCCACCTCTACCTCCCTTTGTCCCCCACCCCACCGTCCTTCTTAAAGTCACAGAAAATCATAATACTACAAACACCAAAGAGAACTTTAGACATATTCTACTTGTGGCCTTTGTGGGGGGAAAAATACATATTTTTATCTGAATCCTTCACATTCCACTGAGGCCTTGTTACATCTCTCTGCCTCCCTGCTCATTTAGAGGGGATGGGTTGACGTATGGGGGGCCCAGTCTCATTTACTGGGAGGCAGTAGCAAGGACCACATTGATGGTGAGAGCTATTCCGTGGAGAAGGTCCTGTTTTGGGCCATCTTCTGGAGGAGGAAACAGTGGCCTGACTAAAAGTCCTGGGTGTTGAGCTGCAGCATGAAAGGGACTCTGAAAAAGGTGGCAGATGGCTTGAGGAGTAGAGGAGTGGCCTAGGAAGGCTTAGTAGAAAAGCATCATCGGCTCACACGGGTGGCTCTATAGGCCGAATCGGAGAGGATGAGGAGGAGCAGGTGTCACGTCAGCTTTCCTCTCATGCACTAACACAACTACACAAGCAGATTCCCTCGCCATACCTCACACACGCACACGCATTCTCTCTCTCTCTCTCTCTCTTACCCATTCCATGAATCTCACTCAGCAGAGAACAGCCTTCTGCTTTCTTCTTCACTCCCTCCCGGGGGATACAGAAAGAGAGGTAGTGAGGCAGAGGTCGGAGCATCCTCGACAGGCAAGAGAAGAGCCACTGCTCCCAAAGCCAGCTGCACTTTTTCTGTTGTCCCCCTCTCCTTCTCTCCTGCAGGGACCAGGAAAGGGAGGGGTGAGTTTTGGAGTGACAGAAGAGAGCAAGGAAAGGAAGAACGACTCTGCTCCCTAATCTAGCCTCTCCTCTCCCAGGCAGCCTGCAGGGAATAGGAGCGAAGGGGTCAAGTTTCCCAGGTACATGCACACACTCTGAGCAGCAGGAGCACCCAGGCTGGTCAGGGCCCTCCCACAACCTGATGACCAGCAGCAGGATCCCTGCCTTTCCCCCCACCTCAGGACACCCGCATGCATAACTTAAATGAAAGACTTTAGGATTTGAGTGTGCAGTGAACCCCTCGGTCATAAACCCTGGGTAATTCTTAGGTTAACTAGTGCAATATAGGTTAGTGGGTAGGGGGAGGCACCATTCTCTAGAGCCCCTCCCTTTGAGAGGTTTTTCAAGCAGCTTCCTCTTGAAAGCTCGGGGGCAGTGTGAGTTATTTTGAAGTTACTGGAGGGGTTTTGGAGTTACCCCCAAGGCTTATGTTAAGGGTAGCAATATTTACAATCAAAGCCAAGCAACTGTCAAACCCATAACAAAATTACTGCTTTCTACAGGGTGTGCGTCCTTCTTGATGACTCAGACAATGCTGCTTGAACTTACTTTGCTTTTGGACTTGACCGTAGAAGAAGACTTGGGTATTATCCCTAATGTCTGCAGTTCAGTAGCCCCAGACTGTAAAAGTCAGGGCCGAGCATTGGCCGTCCTCTGAATCCATTCCCCTTTTTTCCTCCCCGCCATCTAAGTGGAGAGCAATGTTGCCGTTGCATCAAAATCATGAAAGCTAATTGGATAAGGATGGTAATCCCCATGCCTTCTGTCCGGGGGGGTAGCTGCTGCCCATGCATCCTTTTCTTCATTTCCATCTCTAGCCGGTATCAATCCGTAGTTTATATCCCATGCATTTTGAATTTGTTTATGTGTGTGTAAAATGGCATTTACGTTTGGATATGATTTTAAAGATTCATTCCATGGATGGTAACTTTAAAACATGTGCACGGGTGCCTATACACATGCTTATGGGCATGAAAGCACTCTTACACAGGAATTTTAAATAATATACGCAATTATGTGCAAATGATTTAAAATGTACCTACCACACCTATGTGTGCTCCTAATTTTAAGCGGTTATTTGAGCAAACATAAGTCGTGTATCTTCCTTAGGTCTTTACCGGCTTTAATGTACACGAATAGGCGTATTTTAAAACATGCTCGCATGAAGGACATTCCCAATTTTACCAGTTAGTTCACCAGTTTGCCCAGTCCATGGTTATCCAGACCCCTCTGAATCTTCAGCCTACACTCCCCCAGTTGGCCCAGACCCGTCATCCAGTTGTATTGGACCTAAACAGAGATTTCTGCAGGCTTACATCTCATCAAATGCAGAAGTAAATATGTGTGGCTAACATCCCGATGCATGCTGCGGCCACTGGATTTAAAATTCAGATTTACGTGCATACATTTCGATTCCAGCCCCCTGACATGCCTCAACTCTGCTCCCCTGTACACACGCACAGATGGGCGTACTTTGCAGCTTTTAAAATACATGTTGCTTGCGCACAGCCCAGATACTTGCCTTCAAAATTCACTCCTTAATGAATAGGCTCCATGGGAAATAATGGAAGGCACAGTAAACAATGCACATTACCTGTATCACATTACCTTAGGACAGTGTTTCTCAACCCTCTTCTAGAGGCGCAGCTAACCAGTTGGGTTTTCTGGATATCCAAAATGAATATGCTTGCTTATTCATTGTGGCAATCCTGAAAACCCAACTGACTGGGTGTGCCTCCAGGAGAGGGTAGGGAAACTCTGCCTTATGAAATAGCCCGGTATTTGCTCTTAGAAGATGGTGTGTTTTTACAATAATCCTCTCACTTGGAAAAGCTAAGGGTTTCAGGCTTCTCTTGCTTTATGTTAGGAGAAGTCGGGGGGAGGGTGTGAAAGAAAATGCTTTTAATGCCTCTATTTAAATGTAAATTTTGACTTTTCACGTTTGACTAACTAGAATGTCTTGTTTTATAGAAAAAAATACTGAAATGGATGAGAAAACATTTTTTTCTTTTTTCGCTGGTATGGATATATGTTCCACACAATAACTTGTATTCATTACATTATTTATTTTCTTCTTTTTTAACTGCTTTTGGCTGAGACAAAAAAACTCAGTATATAATTATGAATAAATTGAAAAGTGTTGTGCATGGATGGAATGCACCATCTGGTTATTTCTGGTGTTAGTTAAATTGGTAAATAACGGTTAGATGCAAATAGAGTGACCTGATGGGTCCTGGTCATTACCTGCAGGCTGGACCAGTCTTTATTTAGTGACTGCTAGCTTTGTTTACCCTAGAATTCATAGTCCTTAATTATCCAAAGGAAAACAGAATTGCAAAGCGCCTGCAAGCAGCAAAAATAATGTTAACTATGAACTAATCTGGCACTTTACCTGTCTTGTGACACTAAAGCAGGATTGGATTGATCACTGAATCATGTAAGCTTGAATGTGTGTATGTGAGTGAGAATGGGAGCCGGTGTGGATGTGGCTGAGGAATAGGAGTTTGAATGTTGTGTGTGTGTGGTGAGGATGGGAGCCTGGAAGTGTATGTAGATTAGAATGGGATCCTGGTGGGGGGGGGGGGATTAGAATGGGAGCCTGGTGTGTGTGTGTATGTTAGTGAGAATGGGAGCTGGTGTGGGTGAGAAGGGAGCCTAAGTGTGCATCTGTGTGTGTATAAGAATGGGGAGCTTGGAAGGTGAGAGAGTGAGAGTTTGTATGTGTATGGTAGAACTTTGTGTGTTGTGTATGTGTGTGTGTGTGTAGAGAATGTGAGAATAAGAACTTGTGTGTGGGGGGAGGAAGCATCAGAGAGTGAGAGCTTGTGTGTGTGAGGGTGTCTGTGAGAGAAAGATTGAGCCTCTGTGCATGTGTATGAAGGAGGAAGGGAAGAAGACAGTAAGAGAAGAGACTGTAGAAGAGACACCCCTGAAAGGAATTAGGAAATGATAACAAGAGAAAAGTAGGAAAAGAGAGACTGGGACAAACTGATTAGAAAAATACAAAGGTCAAGACAACAAAGGTAAAAAAAAATAATTATATTTTGAGATTTTAGCAATTGGAATATGCCATCTTTGGGAATGTACAATTTCTTATATTTTTATATTTTGCTGTTTCTTCAGTATTCCACTGTTCAGAGTCTAGTTTCTCAGGCTTTCTATTTTGGTTTTGTTTGCATGTTTCTGTTTCTAAGTTGTAGTCTCTTATTTCTATATTAGGTAAGGATCTGTCTCTGTTTTGCCTGTGTGTGACTGAAGTGCAGTATTTCTGTTCTCATGTAGTTTTCTCTGTAGCAGTCCAGCTTGTTCTGTTACTCCAGTAGGTGATGTAATAATGTTCTAGGGCCTGGTGTAGTATTTGCATTGCTGCTTTTTCATAAGGTTGCTGTTATTTGTGTCCTGAGAGTCAGTGCTGTGACTGTATGGCATGGCAAGGCTCTAGATGTCTCTTCTTTTGTAGGAGTTTGTTACGTCACAAAATGTTTTGCAATGGAGGGATATTTTTTGCTGAAATGATACCAGAATTTGAATTTTTTTTTTTCTCATGTTGGTTGTAATGTGAATTGTCCTAGCTCTGCTCTGCACCTGTTCTGATGATTAATGATATTTTATTGTAGTTATGATAATTTCTGGCCTTGTGTAACGAGGATTCATGAAAGAATACATCATTGATTGGATCTGTTTGTTTTCTTTGCTTTTGACATGATATACTTGTGCCTTTATAAACTACAATAAATATGCAATAAATTAATACAGATTAATAAGACATTTGTAATGCTGGTAAGTGCTTGAAATAATTGAGGTAAAATATTTTAAAGTTTTCACGCAATATGCATCATGGCTGTTGCAAACTACTTGGAAAGCCATTGTAGGGTGCAGTATACGGCATTATTTATCAGTAAGAATACAACTAGTGGGTTTCAGACCTGCACGCTTACAGCCCACCCATGTTACCTTGTGCCCACCCCAAAAAAACAATTCTAGCTATGGTACTGGCAGTGAATGATGTGGTTAAAAACATCATAGTCAACAAAGAAGTTTAGACTCGACTGGCAAGTGAAATAATCAAATCAGCAAAATAATTAATTTACTTTCTTTTTGTTTCTTTCTGAAACAGTATTGGTGGTGGTCATGGATTTTTCTAGACCAGGACATTTCCCCTGCTTCTTTGGTCTTCCAGTTCAGTGCGAATCAGGGTTGCGCGCCTCGTGCAAAAAGCTTTCATTCACCATTGCCCTGGGAATTTTATTCCCTTCTAAACTTACGCAGCCTGGTCATTACAGCAACGATCCATGGCTGGAGGCCATATGCCAGGACTCCTTGCAGAGCCCTGTAATCATGGGCCACTAGATGTCACCACTGCAACAATGACGAAGACTCCCTCCCCCCCCCCCCCCATAAGGGGCTGGAACTCTGCCTCCAACAACATCCCCGGTCCTGGTTAACCTGGGAAGCAGAAGACTTTAACACAAGCTTAGTATATTGCCCCCTGCCATCTAAATATTGCAGGATGTAGTTTAAAAGAAGCCCAAGATCCCAAAGAAACTTTTGTTCAGAACATGGGTCACTTTATGCAGCTATTTTAAATAGTTTACCTGAGAACACACGTGGATTAGTTTGTTTTCCTGGAGTCCGGGTAGGCCACCCTGCCTGAAGAGGAAGAATTATAGTAAAACCTCAATTATCCGTCAGGAATGCTTTGTTAACCAGCACCTTGCCCAGGCAGCACTTTCGATTTGAGAGGGAGTGACATAAACATAGAACATAGAAACAGAGAAATAATGGCAGAAAAGGGCCAAATGGTCCATCCAGTCCTGCCCAGTAAGCTTATGGTAATATCTGCTGTGTCCTGCAGGTTACCCCATGCTTATCGGTTGCCCACACTGTAAAAGCAGGGTCCTCGTTGGGTTGGTGTGAATCCAAATCCCTGTTCTGCCTTGCTGTTGAAGCAGAAAGCAATGTTGGAATTGCATCAACAGTATCAATGCTTATTGGTTTAGGATAGTAACTGCTGCATCAGCAGGTTACCCTCATACTTGTTTCCCTAGACCGTATAATTCGGGGGACTTTGTTGGTCACTGTATGAACCCAATTCCCCCTTTCCCCCTGCCGTTGAAGCAAGAGCAATGATAGAGTTGCAATCAACAGTATCAATTTTATTGTTTGAAGGGTAGTAACTGCCACACCAGCAAGTTACCCCATGCACTCTTTCTTCTTTTCCCATCCTTCAGCCTTTAGTGAAGGGGAGGGGTTGGATTAGAGAACAGAATAGGTTTTCTTTGCTCTGCTCTGTCCATGCCAGCCTCATCCCCTCCCTCCTATTCCCTATAAGGGATAGGAAAGGAGGAGAAAGAACAGGAAGAGACGTGTTTGGATCACAAAACAGAGTAGCTCTTCTCTGCTCTGCTCTGCTCTGCTCTATCCACTCTAGCCTCATTCCTGTTCCCCGCATGCTACTTCCTGGGAGGAAAGGGGCTGAGAAGGAACAAGAGGGCTGTCAGGTAAGTGGCATTTTTTATTAACCAACAGCCCCTATCCCCATGGATGCCAGATAATAGAGCTTTTGCAGTAGGATGAAAATACACTGTAGCACATAGGACATCCAGCATACATTCTATGGCACACATACATTTGGCAGAGGTAACAGTGCAATTACTATTTAACTACAATACTAGCACTTTAGAAAATATTGCAATGCTGGTAACATGCACCATTGCCTTAGCCAGTAATGATTCCAAGTACTGTGGTTAGCATCACAAATTTTAAGAGACCCTGGGATGAAGCATTAAACTTTTATCTTGCATTGCATAAAGTCGGCTTCTGTCTGGAATTTGCATAAAGCTAACATTAAGATTTGCTGCAATTGTCATAATCACCTTTGTAAGACACATCAACAATAAAGAAATCTTTAGAAATTAATGCTCATGTAATTGCAGGTATCAAACATTAAAAGTACTTGAAAATTTGAAACTATAAGAGCTCAGATTTCATTTTTATGAGCATAAAGATTTAAGACAACAATGGAATTAGAAATACATGTACAAAAAATCCTGGGAAAAATCTGAAAGTTTTCTTGTTAGGCAGTACTTTTTTTTCTGAAAAAAACATGCTGGAAGTCACTTACAGGGTCCTCCTTGAGCGAGGGATGGGAAGGAGTAATCAACTAGAGCCTCACCTCTACAACTGGCCACAGACCCTATGAAATGACAGCCCAAGTGCCCTAGAAACCCTACACCTCCTACTGGAAAAACAGATCACTTGCCCACTAGCAGAATTCCTCACCTGGATTCAGGCCCAGTGCTACGATGCACCCATGCAATTGCACAGGGTGGCACATCCAGGAGGGCAGTGGCTTGGTGGAAGGGGCCCACCAAAAGGAGTAGCAAGAAGCCCACGCAGCCACCAATAAGACCCCCATCTCACCGGCAGCGGAAGAGAAGGGAGAGGCCCATTGCAGCCACCTTTGGACCCCCATCCCACTGTCTGCAGAAGAAGGAAGAGTCCCGCACTCCACCTGAAGAAGAGGGAGCTCATTCAGCAGTTCCTCCTTGTGTGCTAGCCAGGCCCCATGCTACTCAGCAGCTGCAGTGCTAGCACTTCCTGTATATTCATGTAACCCTATCCCCAGGTGCAGACTGCAACCAATGGGCTAACTCTCTCATTTTGGTAGCCATTCTCTGTACCTTCTCCATCGCAATTATATCTTTTTTGAGATGCGGTGACCAGAATTGTACACAGTATTCAAGGTGCGGTCTCACCATGGAGCGATACAGAGGCATTATGATATCTTCCATTTTATTAACCATTCCCTTCCTAATAATTCCTAACATTCTGTTTGCTTTTTTGACTGCCGCAGCACACTGAACCGACGATTTCAATGTGTTATCTACTATGACACCTAGATCTCTTTCTTGGGTTGTAGCACCTAATATGGAACCCAACATTGTGTAATTATAGCATGGGTTATTTTCCCTATATGCATCACCTTGCACTTATCCACATTAAATTTCATCTGCCATTTTGATGCCCAATTTTCCAGTCACAAGGTCTTCCTGCAATTTATCACACTCTGCTTGTGATTTAATTACTCTGAACAATTTTGTATCATCTTGCAAATTTGATTACCTCGCTCGTCGTATTTCTTTCCAGATCATTTATAAATATATTGAAAAGTAAGGGTCCCCAATACAGATCCCTGAGGCACTCCACTGTCCACTCCCTTCCACTGAGAAAATTGTCCATTAATCCTACTCTCTGTTTTCTGTCTTTTAGCCAGTTTGTAATCCACAAAAGGACATCGCCACCTATCCCATGACGTTTTACTTTTCCTAGAAGCTTCTCATGAGGAACTTTGTCAAACTCCTTCTGAAAATCCAAGCACACTTCATCTATCGTTCACCTTTATCCACATGTTTATTAACTCCTTCAAAAAAGTGAAGCAGATTTGTGAGGCAAGACTTGCCCTGGGTAAAGCCACGCTAACTTGTTCCATTAAACCATGTCTTTCTATATGTTCTGTGATTTTGATATTTAGAACACTTTTCCACTATTTTTCCTGGCACTGAAGTCAGGCTAACTGGTCTGTAGTTTCCTGGGTCGCCTTTGGAGCCCTTTTTAAAATATTGGGGTTACATTAGCTATCCTCCAGTCTTCAGGTACAATGGATGATTTAATGATAGGTTACAAATTTTTACTAATTGGTCTGAATTTTCATTTTTTAGTTCCTTCAGAACTCTGGGGTGTATACCATCCGGTCCAGGTGATTTATTACTCTTCAGTTTGTCAATCAGGTCTACCACATTTTCTAGGTTCACCATGATTTGGTTCAGTCCATCTGAATCATTACCCATGAAAACCTTCTCCAGTACGGGTACCTCTCCAACATCCTCTTCAGTAAACACAGAAGCAAAAAAATAATTTAATCTTTCTGTGATGGCCTTATCTTCTCTAAGTGCCCCTTTAAACACCCCTCGATCATCTAACAGTCCAACTGACTCCCTCACAGGCTTTCTGCTTTGGATATATTTTAAAAAGTTTTTACTATGAGATTTTGCCACTACGGCCAACTTCTTTTCAAATTCTCTCTTAGCCTGTCTTATCAATGTCTTACATTTAACTTGCCAATGTTTATGCATTATCCTATTTTCTTCTGTTGGATCCTTCTTCCAATTTTTGAATGAAGATCTTTTGGCTAAAATAGCTTCTTTCACCTCCCCTTTTAACAATGCCAATAATCGTTTTGCCTTCTTTCCACCTTTCTTAATATGTGGAATACATCTGGACTGTGCTTCTAGGATAGTATTTTTTTAACAATGACCACGCCTCTTGCACACCTTTTGCTTTTGTAGCTGCTCCTTTCAGTTTTTTTCTAACTATTTTTCTCATTTTATCAAAGTTTCCCTTTTGAAAGTTTAGCACGAGAGCCATGGATTTGTTTACTGTCCTCCTTCCAGTCATTAATTCAAATTTGATCATATTATGATCACTATTGCCAAGCAACCCCCACCACCTGTTACCTATGTCACCAAATCCTGTGCTCCACTGAGAATTAGATCTAAAATTGCTCCCTCTCTCGTCGGTTCCTGAACCAATTGATCCATAAAGCTATCATTTATTCCATCCAGGAACTTTATCTCTCTAGCATGTCCCGATGATACATTTACCCAGTCAATATTGGGGTAATTGAAGTCTCCCATTATTACCCCGCTCTACCAATTTGGTTAGCTTCCCTAATTTCTCTTAGCATTTCACTGTCCGTCTCACCATTTATCACTATAGTCTTCCCTGACACACAAGGGATTTCTACCCATAAAGATTCAATTGTGCATTTAGTCTCATGAAGGATGTTTATCCTGTTGGACTCTATGCCATCCCAGACATAAAGCGCCACACCGCCTGCCGGGTGCTCCTCTCTGTCACTGCAATATGATTTGTACCCCGGTATAGTACTGTCCCATTGGGTATCCTCCTTCCACATGTCTCTGAGATGCCAATTAAGTCTATGTCATCATTCACTGTTATACATTCTAATTCTCTCCCATCTTACTTCTTAGACTTCTGGCATTAGCATACAAACATTTCAAAGTTGTTTTTTGTTTGTATTTTCATTCTGCTTTTTAATTGATAGGGATAAGTTAGAGGTCGGCACTGCATGCATGTTTTTTGGGGGGGGACCACAGGGTAATAGCATATTTCAAGCCATTTTGCACTTTTCATGCAAGGGCCCCTTCTGCATGAAGTTCACAGCCTCTGTGAGAGCAGGTTTATTAAAATTGATGAATTTTTGAATGCTTGGTCAGCAGTTTTTCTAAATCCAAGCACTAATTTTTCCATTGCATTAACTATTTTTAACCACGTAAAAGGCACAGTTTTTGAAAATGTACCCCCATGTTGTATGAACAAAATGCGTATATAGGGGCCGATTTTAATTCCTACGTGCGTGGGGTTCATTTGTGCATGCTACCTGGCGCGCAGAAATGTACACCCGATTTTATAACATGCGCTTGCTGCCAGGCGCATGTTATAAAATCCGGGGTCAGCGCGCGCAAGAGGGGTGCCACTTGTGCACCTTGCGCACACCAAGCCCAAGAGGAGCCCCGATGACTTTCTCTGTTCCCTCCGAAATCGAAGCGGCCTTGGAGGGAACTTTTTTAGCTCCCCCCACCTTTCCCTCCCTTCCCCTATCTAACCCACCCCCCAGCCCTACCTAAATCCCCCTGCCAGAGGACTCGGGAACCGCCCCCCCCGGCCCATACGCGCGTCCCGGGGCTTGCGCGTGCCACCGAGCCTATGCAAAATAGGCTCGGCGTGTGCAGGGGTAGGTTTTCGAGGGTTAGGACCTTTGAAAATCTACCTCATATTGTTTTGTCATAAAATGCATGCAGCAGCCTCTCAGCGGAAGAGGCGGAGGCCAAAACAATGAAAAAATGTAATAAAGTTTGAGATGAGCCTAGAGAATCCATAAATGCAAGGATGAGAGGGTAAAGTCTTAGCCCAATGCTCTATGGTATTGCATCATGAATGAACAGATAAGATTTTTTTAAAACATTTTTGATTATTTAGCTCACACCTTTTCATTGGTAACTCAAGGCAAATTACATTCAATAGATTGTAACTTGGTAGTTTAGATGGACCTTGTGGTTCTTATCTGATGTCATTTTCTTTGTCTCTATATTCTGAACGGACCACTGGTCTGTGCCTCAGCTGGCACTAATGTAACTATATGCAGTGATGTACCAGTGATAGGGTATTATTTAAATACTAGTTAGTGGGTACTTAAAATGGGGACCCACTCACCTACCCACCAAGAAGGGTGCTTACCAGTGCCAATTTTGACAGTAATAGGTATTCATTGGCAAGATCTCCCGTATGTGTATCGAGAAGGATGGATCCTTGATTATCTTACAGGTATATATCAAGTAGGAGACAAAAAAGAATCACAGAAGTAAATTAGTCTTGTTCAGATTAAGTGGGATGTCAGCATTTTTTCCATGATATATTCTTTCCTGTTTGCTAGTTTTGCTCGGTCTTTTGTGAGCTCGAATCAATTGTTTAGTGGGTGCATAAAGGCTAAGGGCCTGGATACTTTTTTTGAAAGAAGAATCTAGAGGGAGTTTCCAATCTTCAGCAGACAGCTCTCTGAAAACACAATGCACTAGCCTTTTGTAAATGTCCTCCATTAAATCTGAACCTTTCATTAACACAACCGCTTCTGTGAATGTCTTTCAAAAGATCTGACACAAGGATGTCTGTCTTCAACCTGCTTAAAACTTCAGGACTTTAATTCTTGTCAGAACAGAGTAGGAAAGTTTATTGCTCGGAAAAGGAAGGAGGTTCAGCTCACTGGAGCTCAATGGTCCTCCAGATCAGAGTCCTGGCTACTTAAGTTGCTCACCTAAGAGCCATCTCCATTGAATGCACTGTAAAGCTGCATCTTGGTCATCATTTCACACCTTCATGTTCCATTACTGTCTAGACAATCTAACAAGTAGTGACTGTAACTTTGGGCAAGCAGTTTGTGCAGTCTGTTTGCCCAGTAGTCCATTCGCCAGGGAGTGGGGGGTCCAGATTGCTTTTTTAGTAAGTGCTCCGCTGCAGCCCTCAGCTTGGGACTCCCCTCATGTCATGGCTAATTCAGTCCTGCTTGTCAATGGAAAAAGTAAATTCGCTTACCTTAAATGGGGTTCTCTGTAGACAGCAGGATGAATTGGCCATGCTTAATACCCATCCATTTTCCTGGAGAGCCGACTACCTAGCTAAAGCTAAGCTCTATAATTGACTGTGTTGCTCACAAGGTAGTACATATGTGGGAACTCCTGCACATGCTCAGTAGTAAACATTCTACTGAACTAGAGAGAGGGGTTTGTTCTGTGCTATCAGATGATGTCACCCCACACATCATGGCTAATTCATCCTGCTGTCCATGGAGAACCCCGCTTACGGTAAACATACTTGCTGCATTTGATACTTTTAATGTTTTCTATTCTATTGCAATGCTTAACCAAAGTTAGTCTGTTAGGAACAATACCTAACTGATTCCTCTCATTTTTAACTGAGAGAATCCTGGAGGGCCACCTTCACAATTTTATCATCATGTATACAACCTGTCCTGAGTTGTGTCCCTCAGGGATCTGTTTTTTCCCTTTTGTTATTTAATATCTATGCTGGCCCACTGTGGAAACTGATATAGAATTTTCAGCTCTGATACTATTTTTATTTTTCATATGCAGATAACTTTCAACTTTATGCCACTGTGGGAAAGAGAGTGATAAACTGTTAGAGTTTCTTTTTGTATTGCTGCTGTCAGAGACTGGGCTACTGTCAACTTTTTAAAATTGAATATGACTAAAACAGAATGTCTTAAAGGTGATAAGCCAAGAGATGATAGTATTGATAAATTCTCTTTTCCTGATGGTCCCATAGTTAGGATTCATGCCCAGGTTAGGAATTTGATAGTTTTTATGGATCTGCTGTTACTGATATTGCCAAATGTGTTTTATATCTCTTCATCTGTTAAAGACAACTGCAGCCTTTTTTTAAATTTTTGTATTTTTTATTAAAGTATTCCATGCGTTCATCATAGCACTTTTGGTCTACTGTAATATGCTATTAATTGCACATCCTAAAGTGAATACTAAATCACTTCAGTTAGTCCACAATACAGCAACCCGCATTATCTCACCAATTTTGAAACACTGGCACCAGGTCCCGATACAATACGGGTAATAGTTTACAATTGCATGTCTTATTTATTGAGCCATGCATGATATGGATCCTATTTATTTGATAATAGAGTTATTCATTCTGAATATGGTGTGTAGATTACAATCTTCACTGACCTTGTGACTAACTGATCCTTTGCTGAAAGAAGCTCAGGTGGATTGTACCAGGAAACAAGCTTTTAGCCGTGTGGGATTATTTAATATTTAGACAATATGTCAAAATGTTTTTGTTCAGTAAAGCTTTTATTTAATTTGATACTGATCTGATTTGTATAATGCTTGATCTGTGTGATACTTATTTGTTTTAAAACTTTTCATTTGTTTACTTGTTTTTTAAATTATATATTCTTTATACTATATGTTATATTTATTGCATTAAGTTTAGGTTCTTATTTTGTTGTATCTTGCCCAGAGTACTTTGGTATATGAAGTGAATGACAAATATAATACATAAAATAAAATATCATGGCTGTGATGGTCTTTGGCTTTGGGATGGTATAATATTCTTTCATACGACCTGCTAAGCTCATAAGCATAGATTATGAGCTATGAGTTAAGGATACTGGGGTAGATTTTCAGACCGCGCGAATAGGCGTACTTTTGCTGGCGCATCAGGCGCAAGCAAAAGTACGCGGGATTTTAGTAGATACGCGCGTAACCGCTAAAATCCTGGATCGGCGCGCTCAAGGCTATCAATTCCGTATAGCCGGCGCGCGCCGAGCCGCGCAGCCTACCCCCGTTCCCTCCGAGGCCGCTCCGAAATCGGAGCGGCCTCGGAGGGAACTTTCTTTTGCCCTCCCCTCACCTTCCCCTCCCTTCCCCTACCTAACCCACCCGCCCGGCCCTGTCTAAACCCCCCCCTTACCTTTGTCGGGGGATTTACGCCTCCCGGAGGGAGACGCAAATCCCCGCGCGCCAGCGGGCCGCTAGCGCGCCGGGACGCGACCTGGGGGCGGGTCCGGAGGGCACGGCCACGCCCACGGGCCCGCCCCCGGAACGCTCCCGACACGCCCCGAAAACGCCGCACGGTTCGGGCCCGCCCCCGACACGCCCCCCTCAGAAAACCCCGGGACTTACGCGAGTCCCGGGGCTCTGCGCGCGCCGCTAGGCCTATGTAAAATAGGCTCACCGGCGCGCAGGGCCCTGCTCGCCTAAATCCGCCTGGATTTGGGCGGATTTAGGCGAGCAGGGCTCTTAAAATCTGCCCCACTCTCTTTTGGGCTGAAATGAAATAGCCATTGGGTATGTGGGAGTTAGCATAATATAATTTCCATTTCCAACACAGGAGAATTAAACTTCTTCATTAACAAACAAGCTTTCCTTAATATGCTCATGTTATTAACCATTGCGTTTTTGGGTTTTTGATTTAATTTATTGTATATAATCCGCTAATAATAAAATAATTTTTAAGCAAGCAGCATAAAACATAGAAACAATATTATAAGTTACATGGCTCAAACCAACACAATAATAATAAATACTTACAGAATTATGGCATCATCATTAATACACAGCAATCAAAATTTAATTTGCAGCAAGTTAAAAATTACATATTATCGCATATTACTAACAATAACCAGATAGCACAGGCACATTATTTTATTTATTTACTTTATTTATTTAAAATCTTTTCTATACCATCATTAAGGTATTTCCCATCATAACGGTTTACAGGCTGGCACAAATAGGCAAAACAAATATTAGTACTTTAACAGAGGAGCCAATAGATAACCGGTAACATAATTTCATACAATATCTATTTGAATCATGTCATATAATGTCCATTGAATACACGTCTCGTAGTTAGCTTACATGTAATTCATTCCTGTACTTTCAGGTTAAATCTACTTTTATCAGTGAGAGTTTAGAAATAGTTGCCAGGGAAATATTTTACTGTGCACATGGTAAAACTTAACATGCCACATAACAGGTTATGCGATAACATGCACATAAAATGTTTACCAATTTACGTGCTAAAACATTTATCCATGGAATAAATGCACCAACCTGGGGTGGGGGTTTGGCCAGGAGAAGGAAAATGCATGTGCACAGCCAGCCTGACGTACTGCAAGTGTTGAAAGGAGAAGGACCTGTTTCTTTGAATGAAAGGCTGTCTGTATTAGGGATGTGAATCGTTTTAGGACGATTAAAATTATCGTCCGATAATTTTAATATCGTCTTAAACCGTTATGGAACACAATACAATACAGATTCTAACGATTTATCGTTATAAATCGTTAGAATCGTGAGCCGGCACACTAAAACCCCTAAAACCCACCCCGACCCTTTAAATTAAATCCCCCACCCTCCCGAACCCCCCCCAAATAACTTAAATAACCTGCGGGTCCAGCGGCGGTCCGGAACGGCAGCGGTCCGGAACGGGCTCCTGCTCCTGCATCTTGTCGTCTTCGGCCGGCGCCATTTTCCAAAATGGCGCCGAAAAATGGCGGCAGCCATAGACGAAAAAGATTGGACGGCAGGAGGTCCTTCCGGACCCCCGCTGGACTTTTGGCAAGTCTCGTGGGGTCAGGAGGCCCCCCACAAGCTGGCCAAAAGTTCCTGGAGGTCCAGCGGGGGTCAGGGAGCGATTTCCCGCCGCGAATCGTTTTCGTACGGAAAATGGCGCCGGCCATACGCGTATGGCCGGCGCCATTTCCGTACGGAAAATGGCGCCGGCAGGAGATCGACTGCAGGAGGTCGTTCAGCGAGGGTTCCGGCGCCTCGCTGAACGACCTCCTGCAGTCGATCTCCTGCCGGCGCCATTTTCCGTACGAAAACGATTCGCGGCGGGAAATCGCTCCCTGACCCCCGCTGGACCTCCGGAAGGACCTCCTGCCGTCCAATCTTTTCGTCTATGGCCGCCGCCATTTTTCGGCGCCATTTTGGAAATGGCGCCGGCCGAAGACGACATGATGCAGGAGCAGGAGCCCGTTCCGGACCGCTGCCGTTCCGGACCGCCGCTGGACCCGCAGGTTATTTAAGTTATTTGGGGGTGGGGGATTTAATTTAAAGGGTCAGGGGTGGGGTTTTAGGGGGTTTTAATGTGCCGGTTTTTTCGATTTTTCGATTTTTTTAACGATTTTTCACGATTTTTCACGATATTTTACCCCCCCAAACGGCAACAATACGATTCCCTCCCCCTCCCAGCCGAAATCGATCGTTAAGACGATCGAGGACACGATTCACATCCCTAGTCTGTATAATCCTTCAGTTTACCTTTTCACTGCTAAGTTGAAATGTTGTTTTAAATTACTACATACTTTCTCTATATAAATCTGCAAATGACCTTGCTCATATGCTATTTCTAATGTACTGTAAAGCACTTTAGGTAATTTCGTATTCAAACAAATCCAAATAAATAAAAAAAAATAGGTCCAGAGGGACTTTGTACCCGCTGACCTTCATGCTAATTTTTAAAGGGAAACTCTTCTCGTAGTTTCCATTTGAAAATTTGAACACATGAGACCAGATACTCAAAATTGCTTTCCATCCCCCTTGTTTTAAGTAAACACACCATACCCCACTGTCTCTGGTGAAAAACTGATATCTCAGCAGTCCTGTTGTCTTTAGCTCCAAGTCCATGCCTTCAATTTCTATCTTTTTTGTTTGTCTTGATTTGCCGTCTCTTAGAGAAAGCTTTTCTGGGTAAACTGTTCACCAAAGAGGTCCAACACAGCTACAGATCATCCAGGAATAATGTGGAAAATGAAGTAATTCTGTTTCTGAAACCTGACAAGGAAGGTGAAGATTAGGTAGAAGGAAACAAGAAACCGAGAAAATGAAGGAAAGAAAAGAGAAAGTGAAATAGGGAAGGAAGGAAAAGAAAAGGAATTTTAAACATAAAATGAAAGAGAAGGAAGGCAAGGGAGACAGAACAAGAGACAGAGATAAGGACTGAAAGTTGTTAAAGAGCTCAGGCAAGGGATTGAAGAGAAAGAAAAGACTCGAGCAAAATAAAAACGAAAACCTAGGAAAGGGAAAAAAAAGAGCAAAAATGGTATCTTATTCTACTGTAGCATGAAAAGTAGGCTGTGCAGTCGGAGTAAACCTAGGAGTGAAGACCAATTTGTGTATTATTAGCATTTCTTTCATGTGGTAAACAGGAAAGGCAGAAAGCGAGAAAGTCCATTGCAGGGAACAGTCTGTTATTATTTTCTTTCACTGTTCTGCTGTGCTACTGAGTGATTTCCATTCTGACAAAGAAGAAAAGAGCGAAAGAGAATTGTTAGCATATCTTGCCAGCTACACTGGGTCAGCTCAGCTCACAGGTAATTACAGTGTTGCTAAAATAACTCTTCCGCAGTTCATAAGTACAAAGGAGACACTTCTGAGAATTAAGTAGCAAGATGACTTTTATTGGGCATCTGTTGAAAGATTTCGCATTCCACCTCCAAATCAGAAAATGATGAGTTTTTATATCAACGAAGATTAAACTTATGACTCCCCCAAAAGGCAGCTCAGAGCAACCTAAAATGTTCCGGCCATGCATGTAGTACAATCACCTCGATTCTCAAACAAATTAAATGAAATGTGCTCCTCTTTTTAATTCAGGAAAGTTGTTTTGCTGTTTTTCTAATTACATGAAACTTGATAATGGGGAATATTTTGTCAGGAAAAATAAGAGAAACACTGCATAACTCCATATTGCCCAGCAGAGTACCTTATACTGCCATCTTGGATTCCATCTTGAGTCTTGGGCCATTTTTCCTTTCTCGCGCTATTCTGGTTTATTTAACCCTGGTCTGTTTTAGATATCCAGGGTTTTTACCAGTGAAGGCAAGTCTCTGGGCACCTGAAACGACAGAGTTCTGCCTGTAAGTTTTATCCACAAATTTCGCCTGCTTGCATCTTTCGAGAGCAAATTTCTGTTTTCTTTGCTTTCTGAAAATTGCCTATCCAGGTAAACGTATGCCCGTAATTGAACATCACATGTACTTCTGTGCATATACTGCAGAGGTGTTCCTGTGGGGGTGTAGAGGGGAGGAGATTGGGTTGAGGGAAGCAACAATGCACATAGTTTGGGATTTTCAAAACTACTCACGTTGTTGTGACTGGAAAAAGTAGCCACAGAGGAAAACAGGGCCAAATCTCTGCAGGTACTTTTTCCCGGGGGCAATAAACAGGGATGTGCGGCCCCTCAAAGTTTCATTTTATGTCATTTCAGAGAGGAGGCTGGGATTGTTGTCTATGTTTTGTCTTACTGGGGGGTGAGGGTTCATTGCATTTTCAATTGAATCTGCGCTGTTTGGAAATAGCACACACTGAAAGCAAAACCGAAGCAAAACAAAATCAAAATGTGATAGTGTTTCTTTGCTTTCATTTTCAAATAACACAACATGAAAATGCTTGTTTTATTAGCATTTTCATGTTATTTAAAAATGAAAGTAGATCCCTAGCTTTGCTTTGATTACTGGAGCAAACCCCATGGGTAAACAAAATCCACAAAATTTGCGCCAATGTGGGCAGTTTGATTATTGGCCTCCTAATACAAACAGACTTTGCCTGTTCCTAGATGGGTCAACGAGCTTGCAAATTAGCCCAAGGTATAGCTCTAGATCTATGTATATAAATATACAGTACATATATAGATTTAAAAGGCAGTGTGCATTTGTTTTCTAACATAATGAAATAATGCAATGGAAAACCTTGTTTGATTCGAAAACAAAATGAAGACGAGAAACCCAACAAATTTTGTTGGGCTTTTCTGTTTCAGAATGCTGCTGCCACCCCCCACCCTATAGCACGAGGAAACTGAAAAATAAAAGATCCCTCCCCCACCTAATATAGCTTATCCCATCCATGGGGCTCTCGTAGCTCAGATGGGCCAGGGGCGATCCCAGCCACTCCTGCTCCATTGTCCTGCTTTCAAAATGGCATCAACAAGTCCTGAGGCTGGTGCCATTTGTTGCCTATGCCCCAGTTTCTAACAAAACAAGGCTTTTTATTGCGCTTTTTTTTTTTTTTTTTGCTTCGTTATGAAAGAAAGGTCTCCGAATATATTGAAAATCTGAGATACTGGAGCTAAAAGTGTCATGTACCTTAATTTTTAAGGAATTATCATAAACAACTGCTGCCACTGTCCTTGTTTCCTCAAACTAAGATTTATACAGTTATGAAAATTCCACAGGACAAAATTGAGTTAAATGTCATCGCCACCAGCGCCGGACCATTAAACGGCGTGAAACCACTGGGTGCCCGTGCAGAGGGAGGCCACCCACCACCAGGCGCCCTGCAACACCTCAACACCCAAAACAAAAAAAGAAGAAAAAAAACCAGGAACCTGGGAAGTGAAAGGCGAGGAGAGAACCGCGATCGGGAGACCGCCCCCCCCCCCCCCCCGACATCATCGCCACCAGCGCCGGACCGTTAAACGGCGCGAAACCACCAGGCATCGCGAGCCGAAGGGGCACAACAAAGGGGCACTCCCCTTAGTGCAATCCGTAGTGCTAGCTCTAATTATACACTTAAACAAATAATCTTTGCAAACTGATGTCTCTCTGCGTTAACATTCATTTGAACCTGTTAGTAACCTTCTTATGTTTGTAAACCGTTATGATGGCTTTATGATGAATCCGAATGACGGTATATAAAACTTGATAAACAAATAAAGTTATTTATTTATTTATCACTTATTTAATAAACCACTTCAGATGCTCCAGAATGCGGCAGCCAGAATCCTGACAAACTCCAGAAGAAGAGACCACATTTCTCCCATTCTAATAAATCTACACTGGCTGCCGATACACTACAGAATCCTACACAAGTCCTTCACCATCATCCATAAATCCATCCACTCCCAAGCCCCTCTCAACCTCCAAATACTGCTCAGACTACACACATCATCCAGACCCATCAGAGAAGCCTACAAAGGATCACGGACTGTTCCCCCAATTAAATCTACTCACCATATTACACTCAGAGACCGGGCCTTCTCTACAGCGGGCCCCACTCTTTGGAATACCTTACCACCTGATCTCAGACTTGAACCTTGCCTATTAACATTCAGAAAAAGGCTTAAGACTTGGCTATTTAAACAAGCCTTTCCCGAGACTAATATCCAAGGAGAGATCCTACAGCAATCAAGCCCTCCAGTCTAATATCCATTGAGAGACCTTACTGCACAATGTAAATAATCTACCTCTGTATAGATTTATATTTATTCTTGACTATTCTTGTCTTCTTCCTCCCCCAGTTTCAACAACCTTGTTATATTGTAACTTTTTGCTTCCTCTGCACTGGTTAAAAGAACAAAGTTATTGCACCCCCCTGTTATTTGTAAACCGGCATGATATGATTGTATCATGAATGCCGGTATAGAAAAGCTTTAAATAAATAAATAAAATACATTCTCTGTACCAATTTGTTGCACCCATATTTCTGTCATGACAACAAGCTGAAGATGATAATCCCCAGTTACATCATAAAAATAGGAATATTGTTATTAACTGATTGTGCATTCATCATACTCACATCTCATAAACCTTCCCAACTGGTTTGGCAGCAAGAGAGCTTAGGGTGAATACATTTAACCACATAATCCTATCTCCCTCAGGCGATTTGATTGACTGGGATGCCAAATTAAAACGCACCGTAGGCAGGGCTTGATTTGTGGGGGAACTGCCTGGAACTGCGCTCCACCCCTTCTTTTCAGATTTAAGAAGCAGGAACCCCATCCCCTCCCCTCCCAGCAGCCTGCAGGGAGGAAGGAAGTGAGCCTGGAGCAGACAGACCCTAACATAAGCCTGTCCAAGAGCACACAAGTGCAGCCAAGAGGCAATACAAAGGGGCTTTTCTGCAAAGCCAGCCTCTAAATAAGGGCAGTGCCAGCTTCTGATCACATCTCTCTCTCCAAGAGGGGGGGGGGGGGGGCGGGATCTCGAATCGGCATCCGCTGATGCAGTCAGATTCAGCTGGGGCTCCCCAAAATGGGGTGAGTAGGGTCCATAACCTCTGCTGCAAAATGTCCCCAGCAGGAGCAAAATGCATCACTTAGATTCTTCCGAGTCGGCCTCTAAGCAGACTGTTCCTCAGACATTCTCACATCCAGGCATCCACCACCGAACATCATCCCTCTCAGCGGCTGGAATGGAGAGGGGTCCTAGTGCATTCCCCACTGGAGAAGATCACTTCCCATCCCAACATTCAGGGGAGCAGCATCAAACCATTTCCTAGAGCTAGGGTAATAGATTTATATAGAAACATAGAAATGACGGCAGAGAAGGACCAAATGGTCCATCCAGTCTGCCCAGCAAGCTTCTTAAGGTAGAAACTGTCACTCTGGCAAGTTACTCCCATGTTTTTCTTCACGGTAGCAACTACTACTCCAATCAGTTATCCCCAAGCCTTATGATAACCTAGAAAGATTGCAGCTAGTAACATTCTTTACTGGGAGAGGAGCTTTCTTGAAAATTCAGACGGCGCTGCTTGATGTGCTTTGCTTATGGACTTGGCTGTAGAAGCAGTCCTGTGCTTTTTCCCTTATGTCTGCGTATTTGTACCCCAGACTGTAGAAGTCAGGGCCCTCTTGGTTGTCGTTTGACTCCAATTCCATTCTTCTTCCTGCCGTCGAAGCAGAGAGCAATGTTGCAGATGCATTAAACCAATAATAGAAAATTCACTCAGAGAAGCAATGCAGCGATTGTTCAAATAAAGATTTAAAGTTAAAGACGGACCTCATATACAAGGCACATAGACTGCACCATCAACTTCGGTGTCTTATGTCTTACAATTGCTTAGAGTGCCCAAATAGTTATAATCAATGGCCTGGGGTAGAGTAACTATCAATAAGTCCCAGGTATATATATATTTTTCAAAGTATTATTTTTTGTTGCAAATCAAATCTTGTCTTTACAAACAAAATAAGTAGATAAAGTATGACTTACCGTGCTGCTCCAATTGAACAGAACCTGTAACCAAGCTTAAGAGCTCAATATTTGGATCCACAGGAGCCGGCTAGCTTTGTAGCACTGACCTTAGCCTTCTGCTAAGGGTAGTAACTGCCACACCAGCAAGTTACCCCCATGCACGCTTTCTTCCTTTCCTTTACGACTTGAAGCAGTCCTATGCTTTTTTTTCTTATGTCTGCTTATCAGTATCCCAGACCATAGAAGCTGGGGCCCTTGGTTGTTGTCTGACTCCATTTCCCCTTTCCCCCCTGTCTGTCTAAGCAGGGAGCAATCTTGCAGTTGCATTAAAAGCTTGACATGATGGACTTACTTCAAGTGTACTGCGTATTAGGGTTTTGGATAATACAAATTAATTTATTTAGTGATACGTACCCCCAATCACAGTACCAATCACCATATGGAAAACTGTTTGTTTCACAGACACAGACACAGGCACAGACACATTTACAGAGTGTGAGTGTGTGTTACGCTGCATGCTAACTCCACACACACACACAAAAAAAAACCTGTTAAATACTAACAGCATCAAAAAGACTGGTAGCCTTGTATGACTCTTCTCTTCAGTCTCTGAGTGTCTGCTGCTCACCTTACTGGCTTTACCTGAAAACAGGCAAAAAGAAATCAGATGCACTGCCGCAACGGCCTTCACACTTTCTCCCACACCAACCCTCCGCCAATGCAGAGAAAAAACAAAAATGACCTGCCGTTCTTCCTGGCAGAGTGAAAGTGATACCATTGCAGGACAGAGAAGATCAGAAGCAGCCAAAACCCAGTGCCAAATCCAAAATGTTTAAAGCTTTATTTAAACGGTGAGAGAACTTCGAAGAATATATCTTCTCTACCAACCACTCGGGAAGAACCACAGAGCTTCTTGCACTTGCTTAGAGTTAGCATCCTTGATCCAGATAGCCTATATAGGCTAGTTAAGAGGATGGATGCCAACTTGTCTTGCCTCAGCTCTGACAAGGCTATGATAAGGTGGTGAGGTCACACAGGCAAGAGCTGGTTGCTATAGTTACCAGTTGTTTTTTCCTCAGTGGTGCAGAGCCACAGATTTTAATGGGTCATAGAAATGAATGGGAAACATAAACAAATGAGATGAAGAATATTCATTTCTTTTGTAGGATCCCTCCTTTCATTTTTTGTAGGGAGGGGACAGACAAATGAAATGAATATGGACTCATTCATCATGTTTTACCCATTTGTTTTAAATGAATGCACATACCCGTTGAGTAGCTTTTTGTCTTCAATTCCTTTTTTTTAAAATATTTTCATGCTGGTGTGTGGTTTATCATTCTAGGTCCTTTGAGGGTTTTTTTTAGACATCTAAGTCTGCCACACATTACTGCACCAGATATGTTTACATCTAAGTGCACGTTCCATTTAAACAATGACATCCAGTCGGATATTCAACTGGCATGTTAGAGAATTCAAAATTTGTGCACCTAACCTTATGAGTCACAAAATCTCAGCACAACTTGTCTTCTAAAATCTCCCTTTTGAAACAAAAAGATCTCTCCCTTTGCCAAACAGCGTTGTGCTTTTTCCTCTGCATTTGTATCTTATTAAAGCCTCGCCTGTGCCTTAGCTCTTCGCACTATTATTTATTCCAGTTTCTAAATTCCCTCTACTTCCTGCAACTCAGTTACAATAGGAGACCATTAACCTGCTGCCCCATTGGTTGTCCCTTGATGAACAACTGCCTGCATGATAACAACGTGCCTTTACCTTCGAATTCTCTCTCTATTTTCAAACTTCTCTAGCGAGTTTTATTATCCAATCTACTTGCCATGGGGAGAGCTATTTGTAAGTACTATCCTATATGTTCTACCTCCCTTCAGATCCTGCTGAACTGGCAGCTTTCTGCATTGTGTAGCTGCTTATGCTGCTTCCTTTGAACTGTAAATACAAGCCAGACATGTACAATAGTAATAATTATTTCAAAAGATATTTCTGTTGCTTGGATTTATACAGAAATGAGACATGATGAAAGTAATCACTAGTAAACAAAGTGTCTCTCGCCGTATCAGCCAAATTGTATATTAAAGTCTGCCATAAAATGTTAAAAAATGGAAATCTTTTTAGTCTGATTACCGGTACATACTGGTAACTTTGGTATGTTGTTATTGTCTTCCATAGCACATATGATTATAGTCTGAAAAGAGAAGGATTCCTTATCTCATTAGCTCAGAATTTTTACCAATTTGATTTTTTTCATTTAATAACAACAGCAGAGAATTGCTTCTTATTTTGAGGATACATAAGCCCTTTGAAAAGGGTGGCAAAATGAGTAGGGAATTTACAGAAGTTTTCAAACCCAGATCACATGGTAATGATTGGATGTGATGTGGAGGAGTAGCTTAGTGGTATGAGCAATGCTTTCTAAACCAGCATTATAGAATTCAAATCCCACTGCTGCTCCAAAAAAGTCAATGTTTGGCCTCGACTTGTTTGGTCTGGCCCCGCAGTCTGGGGAAATATTAAGCACTGGGGTAACTTTCTGGTGCGGCTGTTACTACCCTTAATCCATAATTCAGATAGCATCCAATGAAGGCCCTGTCTTTTGTGGTCTGGGGAAGCGTAGACATAGGGGAAAAAATACAGGACTACTTCTACGGCCAAGTCCATAAGCAAATCACATCAAGCAGCACCGTCTGAATTTTCAGGAAGGTTCATCACCCAGTAAAGATGTTGCTAGCAGTACATTTTTTATGGGTTATCATAAGGCTTGGGAATAACTACACGGAGTGGCAGTTGCTACCCTTAAGAGAAACATAGAGTAATCTGCACAGCGAGGCAGATACTACCATAGGAGGTTTGCTGGGCAGACTTGAAGAATCATTTTGGTTCTTTTCTGCCGTCATTACTATGTAACTACTAAATTCAGTAGACACTGGAAGCCATAGGCAGGTGACATATATATCGTTTTCTTTTGCATTTCTTAGTAAGGTAAAGGAAGAGAGACCTAGATTTAAAAAATAATCTGCAAAGGTTGGCCATATGGCTTAAGAGGTAGTGTACCCTGCTGCAGCACAGGAAATATGTGTCCATATCTTCTGACTCATAGAGCTGGCAGGATCTGGGGGGGAAGCCAGGGTGGGAGGAATGATCCATGCCATTATTGTGGCAACCTCTGCTGGCCAAAGGAGTAGAACTGGGGGTAGTCTCAAAGATTTCCCTCCTGGTCAGTGAGAGCACATGCGTCATTTGCTTCACTTAACCTCCCAGCCAAATAGGCTGGGAGGTTAAGTGAGAAGGAAAGAAAATGGAGATAGAAAGAAGTTTTAAAAACTGCAAAATATTAAGTTAGAGGTATGCTGGCAACTGTGAGATCCTTGTTTGAGACCTAAGCCTGCTTTCCAGGTCAGGAAAGGCTCGAAACATTAAAGATGCAACACTCACAGTCCCTGCAGTACATTCTAGCCAGTCTTGTTTTCAAGACATCACAATGAATAAGCATGACAAAGATTTGCGTGCACTGTCTCCATTATATACAAATATAACCCACGCCTATTCATTGTGGATATCCTGAAAACCAGACTGGCTAAGGGGTCCATGAAAACCAAAGTGAAACTCTTTGTGCTAATGATTAGAATAAGAGGCATTCTCAATGAAAGACTCTACATTTTGTGAACAGTGTTTCCTAAAAAGTCCTCCAAATTTGCTTCTGAAAAGAAGGCAAGAGTCACTTTCATTTCATTTCATTTATTAAAGCTTAATATCCTGCTTGATAAAACTTGTTACTCAAGCGGCAGTACAATAAAAAACACAATCATAATTACCAAAAAATAAAATATAATTAAAACAATATAACATAACAAACAAATCAACAATTCCACCTATCTTAAAAATAAAACCCACATTTTCCAATCATAATTCCATCTTTGTTCAAGAGCCTTGTTTACATGACATTATGAAACTATCATAATAGACTCACTTGCAAATGAGGTGGCAATTTCTATGCAAGCTCACCTCCTTGATTTGTGACTTCATTGCCCAACTAGGGTGGGTTTGGGGTTAATGAGGAGAGAAGTCCCAAGTGCTACATATGAGAGTTCTAGAGTAACCCTCTCTATAGTTCTAAAGAAGGAATATGGATTGGAGATGGATTCATATCAGGACTAGAAGAACAGCAGGCATGGCCTTGAAACTATATACATATTTACAAATAGGTCAAACAAGAAAAAATTACACATGAAACATTCATTATAAAAACTAATTTATGTTTTTAATGTCCTCAAATATTAGGGCATGGATATATTATTCCTATAGCTGTCCTTTTTCCCCCACTATGGGCCAGATTTTCGAACCTACGCGCGCGCATGTTATAAAATCCGGGGTCGGCGCGCGCAAGGGGGTGCACACTTGTACACCTTGCATGCGCCGAGCCCTAGGGAAGCCCCGATGGCTTTCCCCATTCCCTCCGAGGCCGCTCCAAAATCGGAGCAGCCTCAGAGGGAACTTTCCTTTCCCCCCCCCCCCCATCTTCCCCTCCCTTCCCCTATCTAACCCGCCCCCAGCCCTACCTAAATCCCCTCCTACCTTTATTAATTAAGTTGTGCCTGCCTCCGAGCAGGCGTAGGTTGCGTGCGCCGGCCATGTGCCGGCACGCGATCCCCTGGCCTACCGGGCCTTCGGAGGTCTCTGGCCATGTTGTAAGGCTTCTCACTCTTGAATTCCAATTTGTTCACTTTTTGGTGTCATCTGAAATAGCAGGGTAATGCAACTCAGTCCTTGAGTGCCACAAACAGGTCTGAACATAAGAATTGCCATATTTATCCTATTGAAGACCCATCAAGCCCAATACCCTGTTTCTATCAGTGGCCAATCTAGGTCACAAGTACCTGGCAAGATCCTAAGCAGTAAACAGAGCCCATGCTGCTATCACACAGTGATAAATGGTGGCTGTTCCCAGGGATGGTAAATTTTAAACCGGCGCACAGGCACACTTTGGCACGTATGCCAGCGCGTGCCCAGATACGCGGCAATTTTATAACTTGCATGCATGTTATAAAATAGACTGCCCGTGCGCACATGCGCGCACAATTTTAAGCGTGTGTGCCCCCAGGCATGTAAATCAGGTTTCCGTTGCATAAGTCAGGGTATTTTAAAACCAACGCGCATCCACATCATAACCAGTTTCACCAGTTTGTCCTCCAAACGTCCCCCGATTTAATATCCTGCACTCTCCCCGGTTAACCCATACCCTTTAAACCCCTCTGAAATGGCTGGTTATTTTTTTTTTTTTTTACAATTACACCTCCTCTGTAGCAGAAGTAAAGTTACACAGCAAAGGACCTGGGTGCACGCCAGGGTGCATAAAAATTTATGCACACATTTCTTGGCCACACCCCACCCAGACCACGCCCCTTTTTAAAATTGAGTGAGATGTGCGCGCAGCAAGAAATATGGATGCATCTGGGCGGCTTTTAAAATTCAGTCAGCACGTGTGGGCCCGACTTGTGGGTGCATCCCCCAATGGATGCGCTCACCGGACTTTGAAAATCTACCTCCAAGTCTTCTTGCTTAATAACAGTTTATCAACTTCTCCTCCAGGAACTTGTCCAAACCTTGTCAGGAGTTTTCAGGAAATCCATAATGAATGTGCATAAGGTATACTTGCATGCAGTGCCTCTATTGTTTGCAAATATCTCATGCATATTCATTGTGGCTATCCTGAATACTAGGCCTGTTTGTGGCACTCGAGGACTGGAGTTGCTTACCCCTGGTAAAGAGCACAATTCTGTTTCATGACATAGTAACATAGTAAATATAATATCGGCAGAAAAACACCCAAGCAGTCCATCCTGTCTGCCCAGAAAATGTTTTTTTTTTAATTTTTATTTAAGGTCAGTAACTGCTTCTCCATGCAGGTCACCCCTATGCCATCTGTTCTGGGTAGTAACTGCTGCTCCGTGCAGATTACCCCCCCATGCCTTCTGTTCTAATACTTTTATGGGTTTGTTGTGTGAGCAAAATTCAATAGTGCCAAAACTGGGAAATTCAACTTTTAAATGCCTTGTATTTGTTTCTGACTGTTTCACCTAAAAATTACTTATATTTATATTGAAAACTATACTTTGTTATAGCATTTTGTACAAAAAGTCCCTTCTGGTATGTTACGTAATCTTATACACTAACAGTGACTGGAAAGTGAGAAACATACTTTTTATGCAATGCCTGTGAAAAATGCACGGTTTCCCATCATTAAAAATTACTGCTAAAAATACCATTCATTCAAGAAGGCAAGTACCATGTAGTAATGTTGACAGCTATCCTGACCAGTGTCGTAACAGATGGAGCTACAAATATCCCTTCTTTAAAGAGCTTTTGATCCCAAATTCAAAAACAAGATTAAAAAAGGCACAGAAAGAGAGTATCTACCGAAGTTCCTGTGACTTCTCCAAGGTCATGTGTGCTGGAGGAAGGATTTGAAACCGGGGCTCTGGATTTCAGATATCTGTGCTTTACCACTTGGGTTACAAAGCTGCCTCTCCTCCTGGATTATTTTCAAAGCATACTTTTGCACGTAAGTGCATTTTGAAAATTGGTATTTACGGCATACGTAATACAGAACACTGGGAAATCAGCGCCCCCTGTGCACAATTCACTTTAGACTTTCTGCCCTTCAGTGACTCATGCATTAACTGCGCTGCTAATGCTTGGGTTAATCTGGATATTTAAAACGCTGTGATAAGGATTCTTCTTTATGCATTAGTGTTAAGCACAAGGTATCTTTTCTCTGGCTGCCAGGCTTCTTTGAAGTAGAAAAAAGCATAGAGAAATACAATATAATACCATCCTCCTTGTTCTCCCCCACAGAAAACTAGCCTGGAGTTTTATATTGACATCCATGCCCACTCCACCATGATGAATGGCTTCATGTACGGGAACATCTTTGAAGAAGAGGAAAGATTTCAGAGGCAGGCTATTTTCCCCAAGTTGCTTTGTCAAAATGCAGATGATTTCTCTTTTGTAAGTCACTTTTCTAGATATTATAAATTTCAATGTATGTATGTATACAGTAATGACATAGATTGGTTGACAGTTTAATGTGATATGCTATGAGGTAGTCTTGTGACACTTCAAGGAAAATTGAGTTAAAAAGAAATCACTGTCCTTCCAAGGTTATGATATAGGCCTTGTTAAATTACCTATTATGTCACAGCCACCAAATCACAAAATATTGCAAATTTATGGTCATCTTATCTTTCTGCTATGTATTTTTAATTCAAGCCATTTTACTCTTCTACATTCAAAGTACAGTGACCTTGTTCTTATCAAGTGGATTTGCCACTAACAGATCTGTCTGTTATGAAAAGGATGTAGTCAAGCAGAATTTGAAATAACGTGCAATATTTTGGCAGTACCAGATATCCGTTTGTTACAAAGCGGCTGAGGGTAATTGTCAAAGGCATTTTTGCAGGTAAATCAGTATTTGACCCACAGAAATGGTCTGTTATAAAATTAATCAAAAATGATATCAAAACGCCCCCATAAAACTTTACACACACAGACTACCCACCCAATATGTGAGTAAACCTGTGCGCCTACGATTATCCAGACTGAGGGGAAGCATTCCTGGGGGTGGAGTTGGGGAGGGGTTCGGAATTACATGGACATCTTTGGATTTTCAAAAGGGCGTGCTTACATTTTCCCAAAAATGTCCCACCCACAATTTAGCAGGTACAATTATGGATGGGATAATTTTCAGTGAATATATGCTCATGCATTCACTTTGAAAACTGGAATGACTTATGCACTTTATTTTATTTATTTATTTATTTTAAAGATTTTATATACCGACAACCGTTTGCACGTCGTATCGGTTTACAGATAACTTAGAACAATGATAGCCTGAGTATCAAATAGGCATGGCCTTTACAAAGAACAAAAAACAAAGGTATACAACAAGAACCTGAAAAATAGTTTAAAAATTCAACTGGGGGGAGGATAAATTGGGAGAGGGGGATAAACAAATGAAAAAGAGGAAAGCTATGTACAAGGTTCAAAAATATATTCATTGTAATTGCTGAATTTTTAGAGGGAAAAACAGGGGAAATTGCATGGCCTTAGATTTAAAGGATTTGGCATCAGGATTAGTTTATATACAAAAAACTAGACATTTGGAGAGATTGTAAAATTTCAGGAGTGCTTTTCGTTTTTTCAAACATAATGCAATGAGATTTTTAGCAGTTGGTCACAGAAGGAGAAGAATTAGCGGGGGTAGATAAAGAGGGGTAGGCTTGTAGAAAGAAAGTCAACTATTTGCTGACTTTCTTATGTGGGCTGTTACAAAATTACCCCTAATTAGGAATTATCAAGTTAGACTTATCTGACTACAGTTCATCTCTGCCTTACCCTTCTGAATCTAGGCAAATATTTGAATTTTCATAGACGCAAATTGCTTCTGGGTTAGAAGGTGAAGTCTGCATACTTTAATGCAAACTTTTCTGTGGTGGAAGATCAAAAATAGGCCTTCTTGTAGAACAATCATGAATGGATACTACAGTACAATGGCTTATTTAGCAGCTAGTGAAATAACACTTGGGATTGCAGCCCCCAAATTTTCAGGGCAGTTCATGTTTTCATTTCTTTTGTTTAAATTTGGTTTTTTTTAAATGTTTGTTTTGTTCATTTGCCAAACAAAAAAACAAAACAAACAACATTAAATAAAACTTCCCCAAAACATTAAAAAAAAACACTAATAAAAAAATGGACCTCTGGCAGCCCTGGCTATCCTTCCCAGGCCAAAAAACTGTCCCAAGCTGGGCCTGATAGCTGATATAGAGACATAGCCCCAGGCTGGGTCCAGTGCCAAGGCCTAACCCTGGAGCTGAGGCCTAGGCCTGACACTGAGGCCTGAGCCTTGCCTCAGGGCCTGCCTGGAAGGGACTGGAGCTGGGTCACTGAAGTGTGCAGGGACTAGGGAGCTTCAACTCAGGCCCACTCTTCCCCTGACCTGACTCCAGCACTGGGGGAAGTATTAATGCCTAGTTACTCCCACCTGTATTCCGGTGTTTGAAAAATGTCACCATTTGCGGGAGTTCAACACCAAAATGATGTTACTTTAGTGCCTTTCTCTAGTGCAGCCAATACTATGTTGTTATATGGCTGTACATTTCTGTGACTAATCACTCTGGAGGAAGGCGCCGAAGTGACATCACTCTGGTGCCATCTTCCAGGCAACATTATTCAAGTGCTGGGACATGGGCAGGAGCACTAGAGGCCCCAGTCCAGCCTGGGATTAAGCTGTGGCACTGGGCCTAGTCCAAGGCTAGTTGCAGTGCCAGATTGTCAGAGATCCTTTTTTAAAAATTAAAAGTGCTAGAAATAAAAAAAAATACCTGATCATTTTTGGATATTTTCATTGGAAGCAATTCTTGGTTCATTCCATTTGGAATAAGCAAAAAATGGCCTCATTCGTTACATTTTTTGCATTCATTAAATCAAATGGATATCCCTGAATGATACTGCGTAGCACAGGAATGAAGATGAAATTGTATTTTTCATGTTTTGTTTCTCAGTTGACAAACTACAGTGCATTCCCAGAAAGAAATGACAAATTTGCCTTTCTTCAGCCAATGGGCCAATGTACTAAACTGTGCTAACATCAGCCATTAACGAATGGAAATGTGATGTTTATTTCATTACTAATGAGGCATGCATGCAAATTAAGCAACTATTCTGCAGATGCTAAAGTATGCATGCACATGGGACAATGTTGCAAACATTTAGTTACATTTTTTGCATTAATGAATCTGCAAAGTAGTTCTTGCAGATACATCCAAACTATCTGTAGATATCACAGTGTCCTCAACTCTTTCTGCCTCCTTTTCTTGAGATATCTTTGAAACATCTCTTCTATTCTATGCAAGAGGTACTCACATCCTTCATCTAACTGAAGTAACACGACTTAACTGCACACTTCTCTTAATGTATGGCTGCTTTGTTACAGCTTCAGTAAGCATAAGTAGAGCTCAGTGTTCCCTTTAAGGGCCATGGCATCCACTTATCTCTACCGAGCAAGGTATTAATAAGGACCTGTTATGAACTAAAGCATCAGATGAGTTCATAAATAATACTTATCTTTTTGAGAGCCTGGTTCTATACTCAGTCATTTCCCTACTTATATACTTTTGGAGGAAGAGTAGCCTTGTGGTTTCAGTAGTAGGCATAAAACCACAGAAGCCAGGGTGCAAATCCCACTGCTCCCACTAATGCACCTTGTGACCTTGGACAAGTGCAAACGTAGGAGCCAATCCAGTAAGGCACGCAAACAAATGTGCAGATTTTTACTCCTGTCTTAGCATATATTTTTTCATAATTAGTTAACCCTGATATTTAACACTAAAACAGAAATAAAAGCCAGTGCTAAAGTTAACACGGGTGCATGCACATCCCATATACGAGAAAGTATTAGCTATTCCCCAGCAATGCAGCTATTCCCCAGCAATGCAGCTATTCCCCAGCAATAAGCTTAAGGCATATTTTCTTAATGCTGGAAATTCCTGGGTAAGAGCAGGAATAAAGGCTCACATTTCTGATAGCCATTTTCTTTGATTGCTGTGGTAGTGTCTAGCTGCTTCTACCACACTGGGCACGGCAAGAGAATAAGTTCAGCCACCAAAAATGTCAGTTTACACCAAGTCCAGCGTAAGCCTCTAGAACCGAACCCAGAATACCCTCGCTGTGCATCCTGACTTTGGCCTATTTATTACTTTGTAAATTTGATTTTAGATTCCACTCTATTCAGGCACTTCTAATCAAATTATATTCAGGTACTGTAGGAATTTCCCTATCTCTAGAGGACCTACAATCTAAAAGGTGAATTTTCAAAAGTTATATGCATAAAACATAGCACGTCTGCGTGTAAAGTAGCATATATGATCCTACTTTAGAAATCTTAACATACACACAGAAATCAGGGTTTGCGGGTAAAATTGCACGTGTAAAAAAGGGGCAGGGGAGGGGCCTACATTTACAAAAGTAAGGTGCTATTTTGCCCAAGTGGTATGCACAGCACCAATGTGGCATGCAAGTCTATTTTGATCACACTCCTTCCAACTTCCACCACCCAGCTCTCTGCTCCTGTTTTAAAAGCACTTTTTTTAAAGCTGTTCTGGGTCAGGCAGACATACGAGTTTGCCATCCAGGCAGCTAAACCTTTTCTCCAATCAGTCCTCAAGACAAAGATTCTTTAAGTTTGAAATTATTTATTGTACAGGTAAATTCTACTTACAATTGTTGCATCTCAAACGTAAGCCCCAAGGCAAAGATCTTTGGTAACTGGAGACAGGGTAGCAGGAGGGAGAAGGAGGTCTCTTGTGTTGCAGAAGTTAGTTATGGTAGAGGTAGGGAGCTTGAGGGATGTGAGGCTGATTTAGTCTTCAGATGAAGGCAGTAAGAGAAAAGGTAAAAAACTCAATCGTTTCAGGGAGTTTTACAGAGCGCTGCTGGCTCTAAAGAAAGCATGGGCAAAACTAAGCTCTCGTCAAGAGCTGCTAAAGGAAACGCCTCCACAAGCTGGGGGCAGGGGGACAAGGTCCAATGGCAGCGAGCCTAAGAACCATGTGACACAGGGGGAGCATGAAGGGCAGTCCCTTGAGCCTATAAGGCACCTAGGAAGACTCAAGTTAGATTGAAGGGCATTCAAGCTCTTCCGATAGTGAGAGAAAGGGGGGGGGGGGGGGGAGGGAGCTTCTCTTAAGGCAAAGGCTCCTCTTAAAGGCAAAGGCTCACAGACTTTTATCATGGGTTATAAAAAGTGTTTCAGTATCAAGAATCCTCAGAATGGAGGGACTGCACTAAACACAGTTAAACTACAATATGCACAGATACAAACATGTACCCACTGCTGGGGACAGAACAAAAGCACTATTCTGCATTAGTGCAGATTTTCAGGTTAACTCAAACTTTTAGCACTTTTTTCGTTTAGCACACTCTTTATACTGCTGCGCGATTTGCATCCCATTCGTTCATTGCATCGCGCAGTGCTGCGCGTTTTTAACATGTGCGTTAAGTAACACCCACGCTTAGCTCAGTTTTTTGTTTTAAAATAAATCAATAAGCTCCTGTTTTAGCATGGGTTTTATTACATTGACTCCTTAGATTGTGAGCCCTCTGGGGTAGTAAAGTACCTTTTGTACCTGATTTGTACCTTAAATTGTGCTCAGGTTTGGTGTTTTTTTTTCACTGGATGTCTCTATTTTCTTAATTTAGTCTTTCTGAAGTGTTTGGGATGATGGCGGTGCCTCTCCCTGCCTGCATTCCCCCCCTCCCCACCTCCAATTTGTCTTTTTTTTTTATCTTTCAAAATGCCCTCAGGTTATGAAAGAAAGGGAGTTACGTTGCGTTTCTTGCTTCTCTTTCACTGTTCTGCTTCCTCCATTTCTGCCTCCTTCCCAGACTTTCTTCTCTATGGCTGGAAATTAAGGAAGCGTTTTACAGCCACAGAATGACAGCTGGTGAATGGTTATGGAGAAGCCTCCCATCTTCCCAGTCACCCTCACACCATCCCAATCAGGCCAGTTCTGAAAGCTGCCCACTCGCCTGCAGCTCTGCAGAGGGAAAACAGAAATTAAGATCTTCCTGACCCTCTTGGCTGAAAAAGAGTGAGGATTGTAAAGGACAAGAGATGTAATCAGAGGAAAGTCCTTTTGCCTTTTAGGAGTAAAACGAGACAAAAGTTTGCTCGTCAAGCAGCAATACATAAATTGTTTTAATTCACGGTCTTATGCACAATAAAGACTTCTGTGTGTCACTGTTTTAAAACACAGGGCCAACGAGAGACAAACAGAAATACACAGAGATGTCTCGCTGGTTTCTGGAACCAGATGTGTTCTAATATAAATGTGTTCAGGGCTGTGAGTCTGGAATGTGAAGTCATTACTTGTGATGGAGTTTGCATGCCGTGCTCTCGATTTGCTGGGCATATGAGCAGCCCCAGTGCATTGTGGGTAATAAGCATGTCAGGCTCCAGCAAGACCTCTTAATGTTCCTCTGCCCATAATGCAGGCTGGCATGCAGAATGCTTGGCTTCCTGTAGTCATGCGGATCAAAGCAGAGCCGTCAGACACTTTCATCTTGTAAAGTCTGTAAAAGCTGTCTAGATCTTTGCCAGAGCGGCACATGGAATTTCTTCATGAAGGTAATCTTATAACAGCCCACGATAGGGGGCCGAGGTCCGGACTTCAGCCCTCGTTGTCAGAGCCAGACTTAAGGCGTATTCAGATCTGGAGCAGGGTTCCTTGTTCTAGTCCTCCTCCTCCCCTGCAGCTTCTGGCTCTGTTTAACAAAAAAAAAAATTCCCTACAGACCTGGACATGGGGCCCTGCCCATTGCAGCTTCCCTACCCCTGCAGATCTGTCTCACAGCTGAAGGAAGGGAAAAGAAAACCCTCGGCGTTCCTGTAAATACTGCTGACAGGACGTGGCTTTGCCAGCCCTCCAGCTGAGTTCAACAACAATGCCAGCCAAACAGTTCAAATGGCAGGGAAAACACAATGAGGCAGATATTATTAAAAAAAAAAAAATACTGAGCCCCTAACTCTAGCTCCCTAATTTTCGGCCCTAAGTTTTTAGCTGAAAATTCATATAAATTTAGTCCTAAAATGTAGGACCCTAAATGCAGGCCTGCTATTCATTTGCTAGATTTAGGCTCCTATATTAGGTGCATAGTTCTGAAAATCAGTGCTAAGCCCTTAACTTTGTTTCCCCGCCCTAACGCCCCTCCTTTTTAGGCTCCTATATTTGGAAGCCTACTGAAACTAGGAGCCTAAATTTATGCACTCACTCGGCCTGCATATATTTTCAAAACAACCAATTTAGGATCCTAACTCCAAAAGTCAGTATCCTAAAGCCTTTGAAAATTGGCTCCGATCTCGTACATTGCGAGATCAGCACAGAGAAAGCGCTGCTCTCGCACATTAAAGGTAACATATGCCAATCACTAAAAATCAAAAACAGATTTTTTTTTTTACCTTTGCTGCCCGATCTTAGTTTCCTAATCAGTTGGTCACAGGCTTGTTTTTCTGTTTCTTCTCTATCCACCTGTCTTCTTTCCTTCTTCCCTCCTTCCCTCCTTCCCTCAAACACACACTCAGGTTCTCATTCTCATATGCTGTCTCTATCTCTCTCACACACACACATACTCACAGCTCTCACTCTAAAATGCTCTCTCTTTCAAATGCTGTCTCACTCTCTCACACACACAGGCTCTCACTTTCACATACTGTCTCACACAAACACACAGGCTCTATCACTCTCACATGCTGTCTCACACACACACACAGAGGCTCTCACATGCTGTCTCTCTGATTATACAGGCTCTCACTCCCACACAAAGTCTCTCAACTCGCTCTTTCTCACACACTCAATCTCTCAACTCACTCTCATGCACACACACACACACACACACACAGACTCTACAGGGCCTCAGTCTCTCTCTCACCTCTGGGCCTCCACGTTGCGAGTCATTATGGGGTGGACTCCGCAGCGGTCTTGTTCTACTCGGGCTGCCGCGAGGTGGGATCCTACCTTGCAGCAGCCCTGACACAAACACTGCTCCTCTTCTGCAGTGGCCGATGCTCTGCCTCTTTCCTGCCTGCACGGCTCCAGCAATGTTTTTCTTCCAGGGTTGCGCAGTCAGGAAAGAGGAGGAGCACCTGGACATGACATTTTCTTCTGCTGCCAATGGACCTGATCCCACTGGAAATTCACTCAAATTTAAACACATGTAGTCTTCGGCCCAGTCCACTTTTAGACCTTGGCCTATTACTCAACTTCACCTGACTGCACTTTACAGGACCCTCGCTTAAACCCTGCTGGCCCCTGGAACCCAAGGGCTCAACCTGCGGGGAATGGGGCTGGTATAGCTGAAGCCGTAGATCCAGTCCTTGTGAAAGCGAGTCTACCAGCTGTTGATGTGGGCCTACTAGGATGCATCAACCATGTCACAGACCAAGGGCTCACATCTATGACAGACTGCTTAATTATCTGGGCAAAATCCTTTGACAATCATCCTCCCCATTTTATATTTTGAGGAAAACATATGCATAAAACATAGATCAGTAAATACAACTAAAATACTGCTCCAAGGAATCACTTGCACTGCCCAGTAATTTCTACAAGCACACATGTAGGGGCAGAAAGCTGTTAATGTAGCTGCGTTTAAAAAAATGTTTAGACGTGTTTCTGGAGGAAAAGCCCATAAACAATTCTTAAGGTGGACTTGGGGAAATGCACTGCTTATCCCTGGGAATCTCTCTACTCCTTGGGATTCTGCCAGGTACATGTGACCTGGTTTGGACACAGGATGCTGGGCTCGATGGGCCTGTGGTCTGACCCAGTACGGCAAGTCTTACGTTCTTATTATTGACTTGGCTTTTTTAATCCCTTCCTCCTGCTGCTGAAAAGAGTTGTTTGTGCCACTTTCGAGTTCAGAGCTGAGTATTAATTCCACAGGGGCAACCAGCACTCGCCAAGTCTTCCCCAGCAGAAAAGAACAGCGGGGAGGAGGGTAAGGGTGGGATGAGCCATGGCGCGGACATTATCGCGGTGATTTGTGTGGGAACAAACCTCCACGGCGGTTAATTAATTCCCCGCAGCTTCAGGTGGCCTTGTGTACACTCTGCCGCGCCATTGCCATTTGTTGAGATCATGAGAATACTTCAGCAGAAATACTTCAAGTAAAAGCTGCCAGGCTGCCTGAAGTGCTGGCCGTAATTGACTATCTCTGTGTCTTCACGCAGCAGAGAGACAATGTCCCATTATATTATCCATTGACAGTATCACTGAAAAGATTACTCTCTTTAAGCATCTGTCAACCCTGATTGATTTACGAGGGACAAAGCAGTGAAAAGGTTTGAAGTGCGGGTGCAATTTTTGCCACCGTTTAGCATACATAATAGATCTTCTTTGATGTCAAAAGCTCATATTATATTAATAACGCGGAGGGCTTTTCAATGCAGGCTACGCGGATAGAGTTAATAACCTGTTTGCTGTGAAATGGGATTCACTTTGGAGAAGCAGTCATTTATCTGGATCTTGCTCGTTTAAATGAAGTTAAGGCTCAAAGGGATTTCTTCTTGCTTTCTCCATCCAGCACACCGCAGAAGTGTATGGAGCAGTAGGGGGGAGCACAGAAGCCTGGACATTGCCCCCCCCCCCCCACACACACACACACTATAGGCGATCACAGAAAGCGGTTTGATATTAATAGTGGGGAGGAGAAGGATAGCTGGGAGGGTGCAATGGGTTGACAGATGAAAAGATGAGGGCAGAGGGGGTAATTTTTGTAACTGTCCACTCTAGAAAGCCAGCAAATACACACATAAATTACATCAATTTTCAAAGGGAACTTGCGCACATAGACTCAGGAAAGTTTTCTGAAAATGTATCTGCAGATTTCCCCTCTCATCTCCAAGTTCACAGCTGATACCCTATTACACTGCTCCAAACCAAACCCCCTATCATCCTCACAGTTCCTCCTAAAAGACCACCACAGCCAATATCCTTATCACTCCACAGCCAATCATTCATTGTACCTGAACATTGGAAGATGGCCAATGTAACCCTGATATTTAAATAGGACTCCAGGGGTGATCCGGGAAACTATAGACCGGTGAGCCTGACTTCAGTGCCAGGAAAAATCATGGAAACTGTTATAAAGAATAAAATCATAAAATATTTAGATAGACATAGTTTAATGGGACACAGCCAGCATGCATTTACCCAAGAACATAAGAACATAAGAAATTGCCATGCTGGGTCAGACCAAGGGTCCATCAAGCCCAACATCCTGTTTCCAACAGAGGCCAAACCAGGCCACAAGAACCTGGCAATTATCCAAACACTAAGAAGATCCCATGCTACTGATGCAATTAATAGCAGTGGCTATTCCCTAAGTAAACTTGGTTAATAGCCGTTAATGGACTTCTCCTCCAAGAACTTATCCAAACCTTTTTTGAACCCATCTACACTAACTGCACTAACCACATCCTCTGGCAACAAATTCCAGAGCTTAATTGTGCTTTGAGTGAAAAAGAATTTTCTCCGATTAGTCTTAAATGTGCTACTTGCTAACTTCATGGAATGCCCCCTAGTCCTTCTATTATTCGAAAGTGTAAATAACCGAGTCCCATCTACTCGTTCAAGACCTCTCATGATCTTAAAGACCTCTATCATATCCCCCCTCAGCCGTCTCTTCTCCAAGCTGAACAGCCCTAACCTCTTCAGCCTTTCCTCATCGGAGAACTGTTCCATCCCCTTTATCATTTTGGTTGCCCTTCTCTGTACCTTCTCCATCGCAACTATATCTTTTTTGAGATGCGGCGACCAGAATTGTACACAGTATTCAAGGTGTGGTCTCACCATGGAGCGATATAGAGGCATTATGACATTTTCCGTTCTATTAACCATTCCCTTCCTAATAATTCCTAACATTTTGTTTGCTTTTTTGACTGCTGCAGCACACTGAGCCGACGATTTTAAAGTATTATCCACTATGATGCCTAGATCTTTTTCCTGGGTGGTAGTTCCTAATATGGAACCTAACATCGTGTAACTACAGCAAGGGTTATTTTTCCCTATATGCAACACCTTGCACTTGTCCACATTAAATATCATCTGCCATTTGGATGCCCAATCTTCCAGTCTTGCAAGGTCCTCCTGTAATGTATCACAGTCTGCTTGTGATTTAACTACTCTGAATAATTTTGTATCATCCGCAAATTTGATAACCTCACTCGTCATATTCCTTTCCAGATCATTTATATATATATATATATATATATATATATATTGAAAAGCACCGGTCCAAGTACAGATCCCTGAGGCACTCCACTGTTTACCCTTTTTCATAAATCTCCTACATTTTTTTGAATGGGTGAATAAACATGTGGACAAAGATGAACCGGTAAATGTGGTATATTTGGATTTTCAGAAGGCGTTCGACAAGGTCCCGCATGAGAGGCTTCTAAGAAAACTAAAATTCATGGGATAGGAGGCGATGTCCTTTCATGGATTACAAGCTGGTTAAAAAGGAAATAGAGAGTAGGATTAAATGGTCTGTTTTCACAGTGGAAAAATGTAAACAGTGCTCAGGAATCTGTACTTGGACCGGTGCTTTTTAATACATTTATAAATGATCTGGAAAGAGATGTGACAAGTGAGGTGATCAAATTTGTGGATGACACAAATTATGCAGAGTAGTTAAATATCAAGCGAATTGTGATACATTGCAGGAGGATCTTGGAAGACTTGAAGATTGGGCTTCCAAATGATAGATGAAATTTAACATGGAGAAGTGCAAAGTGACGCATATAGGGGAAAATAACTCTTGCTGTAGTTAAACAATGTTAGGTTCTATCTTAGGAGTTACCACCCAGGAAAGAGATTTAGGCATCATAATGGGATAATACATTGAAATCATTGTCTCAGTGTGCTGTGGCGAACAAAAAAACAAACAATGTTAGGAATTATTAAGAAGGGAATGGCAAATAAAATGATCGGTCATAATGCCTCTGTATCACTCCATGGTGAGACCGCATCTTGAATGTTGTGTACAATTCTGGTCACCACATCTCAAAAAAGATATAGTTGCATTGGAGAAAGTGCAGAGAAGGGCAACCAAACTGATAAGGGGCATGGAACGGCTGCCCTATGAGGAAAGGCTAAGGAAGTTAGGACTGTTCAGTTTGGAGAAGAGGCAACTGAGGAGGGATATGATAGAGGTCTACAAAATCATGAAAGGACTTGAACAAGTTAATGTAAATTGGCTAAGTCATCCAGGTAACTCTGAATATCGGAGCTGGTTAACTTAGCCAGCTAACTCAACTCCTCCCAATTATGTCCCTGGAATGCCCCTAACCTAGCCGGCTAAATTCTAGCTTCCTAACTTATTAGCCAGCTAGAATATAGCCAGATACGTGTCCAAAAATTCATTTAACTGGCTAACGTCTGAGATAACCAACTAAATGCTTTTGAATATGGATCTCCTAGGAACCTACCAGCAGAAAAAGACAATATGGGTTATCTCACCATTAGCAGGATGTGCCACTGCTATGCATGTAACTTTCCACACATATGCTGTTGAAAACTGACACATACGGACTGAAAAGATCAGCAATAAAAGGCATAACACAATATCTATATACTGTAAAGAACGCCTGAAAGTAATTTGCCAAGCTCTTTTGTTGTTGCATTCCCAGAAAGACATATCTAGCCATTGTTTGTTTTCTTGCACGTCCTCTGGGATACATTTCTATTCACTGCTTCTTTGGACGTGTTATTGTTCTGTACATTTCTGGGCGAGGGCATGTTTTGGTGATGAGGCATGGTCTTTTAACAATCCGTTTCCTTTTGTGCTGGTCTCCCCGGAACATTGGCCTCTGGGAATTCTGCAACAAATGAAATAGGTCTGTCGCCTGATGACGTGCAGTCCATGAGTCCAATCCAGGGCAACCTCAGGCTGTCGTTTTAGAATGAATTTCTATCAAAAGAGGGAAAGCGTCCAATTGGATTTTCTTCTCATTTTGTTTTCATTTTGTTTTCTGTAAATGATTTTGAAGATCTCCAGGGTATGACTCTCAAGGATATTAGTACAGTAGCAAATATTTCTTCCTTTTTAGGTTTACGGGGAAAAATGATAGTACAGGGCAGAGTAGATATCTTTATTAACCAAAGACAAGAGTGACTTCAAAGTGGTTTAGGGTGCTGAAACTGTTTTATTCCTGACTCAGATTAAGCTTTCTGTTCTCTTTCTTTTCCAGTTAATAGATTGCTGTTGAAAGTTGAACTGCATTAAGTGATATGGATAATTTGGTTCAGCGGGGCTGTGACTTTCTATTGTGTCATGGAGTCTTCTAGGAATTGAATGCAGCCATCTAAAATGTAAAAAGACTCAACAAGAATACCTTAGAAATGGCTAGACTAGGATAGATTAGGATGAAAGTAATGGGACAGATATGTTACAATTTGATAAAGTAGTAAGATCTAAACTGACTGGAATGGTATACAATAAATGAGAAAGGATGGGATGGGATAGGATGGTGCTGGGTGGTGACATAGGTTATGAGGTGATAGTACAGGAGGGGAGAGGTAGAATGGGGTGAAATCATACTGTAGGGTAGAGTAGATAGAATGGGATGGCGTACAATATGATGGGATGGATGATTTAAGACAAAGGTTTTCAACCCCCTCCTTGGGACACATCCAGCCAGTCAGGTTTTCAGGATATCAGCAATGAATATGCATGGGATAGATTTGCATATAATAGAGGCAGAGCACGCAAAGCTACCTATGCATATTTATTGTGGGTATGTTGAAAGCTTGACTGACTGACTGCATCTCGAGGAATGGATTGAGAACCACTGGTTTTAGATAGGATAATTTAATACTATACTTATATACTTTGTAATAAAGTACTAGAGTACTAGATATCAGCAGAGTATTCCTCTTATTTCCCCAGAAGACCTTTCTTCCTCAAAACCCGAGTGAAAAGTATGCAAATGCTCTTGTGATTTCTATCAGCATTCACTGGCTACAATCAGTCCCAGATCAATCCGGTCTGTCTGCCACCAACTTGGCAGGCATCACTTGTGTGTAACTTCAGGAATCATCTAGCAAAGGGAGGTTTAGGAGGTGGTAATAGTTGTGAAGAGTGACAGAAGGATCCATCTCCCAAGTGGGCGAGTGAACCATAGAAGAATAAATGATGACTTCATGAGTCATTGGAGAGGAGTTTGAGCAATGGTTTGTAGTTCAGAGAATGATGTATTGTTAGATACTTGGGAGAGATAGCTAAAGCAGGTTGTGGTCCTGCTTGGGCTCTGAATTCCACAGGAAAGGGGCTCTGCTCTTTTACAAGTGGTCACAGACAGCTGTAGACAATTTTCCCTGCTACCGAGAGGAAAGGATTGTTCTGGGATTGTCTCTAGCCAGTGAATGCTAATAGGAATTAAAAAGAGGATTTGCACAGTTTTCCTCTGTGTCTTGAGGAAGAAAGGTCTTCTGAGGAAGTAAAAGGAAGACCCTCCTGGGATCTAGAACTCTAGTAACCTAAGTAGGGATGTGTTGGGGCCACATTTTCATTTCAGTTCATTGTTTTTGGGAGGTGGACGGTTAATTGTTTGATTTGTTAATGTTTATTAATTTTACCCTCAGAAAGCCTAGAATAAACTGAATTACAATTACAATATAGCAAATCACCCATACTAAAAAAGCACTAACTAGCAACGCTCAAACAGTAAAAACCTTCAATGTGAAAAGGCAATGCTGCAAATATTACAGCAAGCCCTAAATACCAATACACCTCCTATTAGGAAAACATAACAAGCCAGGCTGCTATAGATCCCTACACAGAAACTACATGCTAGCAGAATACCCTTACCTGGGTCATACATGCAGAACACAGGCAGATCCTTACCATATACAGAATAAAGAGATCATAAAGTAGAAATAGAAATGTGTAGACAAAAACTGAACTGGAAACCACAACAAGCCTAAAATGGAAAAACAGAAGTTCTATTCCTAAAAATCATAAAATCAAAGAATATAAAACATCCATTAGCAGCCATTAAAAACTCATACAAAAATTATAAAACAGTTTTCAAACATCAGTAAAATATTCAAAAATAGTAAATATATTAAATAACTCCCAAAATTAAAACTAAGAAAGATTTTTAAAATCCCCACTTTCCATGCCTGGGAATTTTTGATTTCCAGGCATCCTGAAATTGTCCTGGATTAGTGCAGTGGGGAGGAGGGGGGGGAGGGGCAAGGAGTGGGATTTTCCTTCTCTTATGTACATATGATCATTCTCACCTTCTCTCACACACACAGATGTTCTCATGCTTTCACTCACAGATGCTATTTCACACACACCTGTGCGCTCTCACACAGATGCCGTTATATGATCTTCCACACATATGTATGCTTTCACATGCTCTTTCACACACATTCATAGATGCTCTCATAGATGTATGCTCTCACATATACACAGATGCTCCCACATAATGCTTTTTCACAAACACACATGCTCTTTCACACACACACACACACACGCGCGCGCGCGCTCTCACACATACACACATATACACATGCTCTCTCACAAACACACACACACAGACACACACTCTCTCTCTCTCTCTCTTTCTCTCCCCCTCTACATCTCTCACATATGCCTTTACCTTTTGGCTGTAGGCGCGATGAGCACAGCAGACAGCTGGTGACCTTGTTTTCTTCTACTGTAGGCAGCCACTGGGCCTTCTCCATTCTTTACCAGCAGCGGGTTAGTTCAGCTGGTGGCCCGTTGGCATACCTGGGAAGTTTTGATTTGCAGTTGCCCTGAGATTGTTGTGGATTAGCAGGGGGGAAGCAAGGGGACTGGAGAGAATAGGGCACACACTCACACACACATGCTCTCATGCACTTACCCACTCTTACTTCTCTCTTCCACACACACAAACTCACTTAGCTCACTCCTTCACACTCTCCCATTCACACACACACGCCTAATCACACACTTACTCCTGCATACAAATATTTCCACACACACAATAACTTTCACATTGCTCTTTCTCATGGCCTACAGGACTGCTTAGCTTCCTGCCATGTGGCTGCTTCCAACTCAGCATGCCTTGACACGCCCCCTGCTCCTTCTTCAGGTGAGGGCCTGACGCTTCCCCTGCTCCTTCTGGTGCAGGCCTGAAGCTCCTCCTTCTTTCTCCTTGCACAGGCCCAGGTGACTTCCTCATCTGGGTGCACGCAAGAGCTTGAAGCAGCAGCAGCACATGAACCCGGAGTTTTGACCGGGAGACCCGGCAATTCTGGAGTCTCCTGGTAAAATCTGGAGAGTTCCCATATATGCCACTGGGCCTCCTCCATTTTTCGGCCATCAGTGGGTTGGGCTTCGCTAGCGGCCCTCTGGGCCTTTTCCATTCTTCGCTGCTGGCGGGTTTGGCTCCGCTGTTGGCCAACTGGGCCTCCTCCATTCTTTGGCTGCTAGCGAGTTGGGCTCCACCGGCAGCCTGCTGATCCTCCTTCCTTCTTTGCCACTGATAGCTGTGGGGACATTTCTCCTTTTCTTTTTTTTTAATTGTGAAAAGCAAACATCTTTGTGCTGCTGTGGATTGAGATTTGTGCCATTTGCCTCATGTTTCATCAGTAAAGACTTGTTTGGACACTAACACAGTGACTCCAGTTGTTTCTTTGGCACACCCAGCACACACTGGGACAGAAATGCCCTTGGTACTCCAGGGATCAGATAAAGGACACACGGGAGCCACCATTAGCACTTGGGGGGCCCTGGGAGTCACCTCCCCCGCCACTCGACCAAAGATCCAGGCCCTGGAGGGAAGAGTCAGTGTTCAGGGAGGGTTCCTATCCCCACGAGCACAACAAATACTTTCATGGCTTCATCGGATAGCAACTTACGCCTGGGGATGGGGTTACACGTGGGCACAAAATGAGAGTAAGCTATATTTAAATTGTTGCCTACTGTTGCAGAATAAATGCGTACGCATGCATATTCAGTTCCTGTAGCAAGTGTCACTTAGAAGATGTAGAAGAAGCCAACATCATGGCTAAAGGGGGAGAGGTTTGCTGGTAAAGCCAAACTGAACCAGTGGAGGGGGTTGAGGCCAGCACTGTAACAGAATTTAAAGAGGGCAATGGTAGGAGGCACGGTTGAGGGGTTGGATAAAAGACATGGGGAGGATGAGCTGGTTTAGGTTTAGATATGAGAATTTAATTATACGCTGCGGTATCTTATGTTATTTTATTTTCATCTACCCAAAGTAGCAGAGAGGAAGGAGGCACAGCAGACCAGGCAGGTCACTTGGCTCTCATCTGTTGTCACCTGCGAGCTCTTTCTTGAACACTGTGAGACATCGTCTAATGAACTGCTGTTCGGGGGTGGGGGTGCAGGCGTAATCAGCCATTTAAAGGGTCTGATGGTCTTTTAAGCCCTTTCCTCTCACTCTGTTCTTATCTCTGCTTTTTACGCTGTTAGGCCAGGAGAAATAAATATTTGCCCTGCCAGTCTCCTGCTGTGCCTGCTCATTGCGTTTGCTTAATGACGGCATCCATTCAGGTCTCCAGCGCTGTGGGGCGATAGATTCTCTCAGGGAAAATATCTCACTGAGGAGCTGACCTGTATTACTTCAGCTTGCCTACAATGTGAGACATTGGAATTATGCCGCTGTTATAAACACACAAAACGTGCAGGAGCGATGTAGCCTCAGTCTGACCACAGTATGATGGAATTGAACTTTTGTTTGCTATTACTCGCATAGTACGAGCAACAGGAATAAGATGCCTTCATCATTTGTATGCTGGAAGGAAATACTAGGATAGAATTTAAACGTGCTTGGGGTGGACGTAGTGATAGGATGAGCTGCGAGGGAAAAGCCCTTGGTGTTGATTTAAGTACGGGAACTTGTATGCTCATATAGCCATGTCGCCCTCACTGAGGATGATTAAAATAAAAGAGTCTTGATGCTGGGGTTTCCCATCCTGGCAACATGTTGGTGGGTTCACAAGTGGTTGGACGAGCTCAGAAGGATGGATGGAGTAAACGTTTCTTACGGGGAAATAAAAATTACTTTGTGGCAATCTATCTGCCTCCTTCAAATGGGACTCAAACTCACCTTTCCAGACCTTCCTCAGAATACCCCCTTCTTTCTCAACAACCCCATGATTCACAAAGGAAATCCCACACAATAGTTTATGGTTCCATAACTGCAACTTTATTTTCTTCGAGGACAAGTAGGATGGTAGTCCTCACCCATGGTGACATCATCAGATGGAGCCCAATACAGAAAACTTTTGTCAAAGTTTCTAGATATTTGACTAGGCACACTGAGCATGCCCAGCATGCCCTATACCATGTGTCCAAACAGGGTCACTCTCAGTCTCTTTTTTTTCTGCAGAGCTGTGAGCCTCATCATTTGATTGAGCTTAAAACTTTGCTTTTTACCTTGTGGAAAACTTTTGTTTTTTGTGGTTTTTCGTGATTTTTTGTCTCTTTGATCGGTCACCAGGTTCCTCTTCCCGTAGTGTCCCCAGTCAGGGTTTTCAGCATTTCACAGTCAATTCCCCCATGGTAGCAGTATCTCAGTGCCCACCGGCCTTCGACACCTGCTGCCATCATTCAACTTTTAGCCCTTTTGATTCACCCCGTCATGGCCGCGTCTGGTTTTTGCTGATGCCCCCAGTGCCTGACGACCATGTCGATCACTGATCCTGATGAGCTTTGCATCCTCTGCCTGGGGACATTTCATGACATCCGGAATTGCTGCTTGTGCTCCCAGATGACCCTGAAGGGACGTCAGCTTTCACTCGATAAGATGGATCAGATTTTCAGATCAAGGAAGTCTGAGTCATCAGCATCAGTGGCATTGGCATCGAAGGACCTCAAAGCTGCACCGATGAACACCAAACCATCGACATTGGTGAGACCATCGGTTCCATAGAGGTCACTGGTGGATAGAGGCGCCAGAGACCAACCACTGTCAATCTCCTATGGGCCTAGGACACTGGGTTCATCATCTTTGACCTTGGCACCAGGGAAGGACCGGGTCAAGCATTGAGGAAAGCCTAAGAAAGATCAGCACTGGTCCCCATCGATGCATGGTGCCAGGCAAGGGGATGCACCAGCTTTTGCCACGATGCCCCCAAAGCGGCCCCATAGTGAGGAGCACCCATCCTTCATCGATGCCTGGGGTCGCGACGGTCTCCACCAGTCCTGGTGCCAGTCATCAGTCCCCCTCGCAGGTCCAAGAAACATCTGACCATCCCTCCTTCCTCCCAGTCAGTGTTGGCATCGGCAATGTTCGAGGAGGAGCTGGAGGGCCAAGTTTAGCTGGCGATGGAGTGGGCGCTGCAGAGCTTCAATCCTATGGCACTGATGGCACCAGAGCTGGTGCTACCCATCCTCGTACTACTTCTGGAAAAGCTCATTGTGCCTATTGGTACATTACCGACCCAGCTGGCATTGGTTCCTGGGACGGCACCAATGCCAACGAGGCACCAAGGCCTCCCCCTACTGATATGGTGGTCATTGCCAGTTCCTCTGAGGAGGAAGCTCCACCGGGGCTGGCAGATGCACCAAGGCTTATAGTCCCCCATACAGTTCCACCGGTGCCTGCACCTCTGGATGTAGGTTGAGCCCCTAGGGCCTCATCCCCTGTGGCATACAGTGGGGGGATGATCAGATGGAGTCCTCCTCTGAGGACTTGGATGGTCTCCCATCAGACCCTTCTCCTCTAGATGAGCGAAGGAAGTCTCCGCCTGAGGACTTAGTTTAGCTTTTATTTTAGGTTAGTTTATTAGCATTTCTATACCGTTACATCAGACATGCCTTCACAACAGTTTACAATTGAAATTTTTCGAAACTACAATAATTACAAAATAGTGAACAGCTAAAAAATACTACAAAAGGAAAATAAATAAATTAGCTGTTACAGTAAAAGTCAAATAAGAACTATTAAGATCATAATAAAATATATATACTTAACCTTTGTAGGGTTTGTGAGGGTGATGTGAGGGTGATGGCATAGGCCATCCTATTCCGGCTTTTGACAGAGGAGGATGCCAGGCACAAAATGCTTGAAATCCTTCAGTTCATGGAGCCTCCTAAGGAGATTGTGGCAGTCCCAGTGCATGAGATCCTTAAGGTGTTGATGCTGAGGATTTGGGAACATCCCCTCACTGTGCCTCCCATTAATAAGAAGGCCAACGGGTTTACCTCATTCAGAAAGCTACTGGATTTGATAGAGTCAGCTGTCTCACCAGTTGGTGATGGTTGAATCCACCCTCAAGAGGGCCAAGTGCTCTTGGATCATTCCTCGGGCGGCAGTATGGCTTTCCCTTGTTGACTCAGAACAACAAGGGGAAGCCATACTGCCGCCCGTGTTTGCTTTTATAACTACACCAAAGAATATCGGCATATTTGCAACCCTTGTATTGATTATGAAATGAGAAACTGAGGTACCGCTGTCATTAAGAGTCTAACCAGCCTTTCCAATAACCTTTGTTGCACAGTCTTTTTTAAGACTTGGATTTTCATCATAACACGACTCAAGTTGAGCCCCTGACGTAGCCCCATTGTAAGAGGGCGAAACTCGGCCAGAGTTGGGCATTGTTCATATACTCGTGTTACTACCCAATAAAGGATACTATTTGGACATCTGGCTGCTAATCCTGTTTTGTCGCCCTTTCCTCATCTTGTCCAGCCTGCCCTGCCTCACTCCTACCCTTTCCTTGGACTGCCTTCTCAGATCTGACCGCTGCCTGGTCTACTCTTCACCTGCTGCCTGCCACTGACCAGTGCCCAAAATTACAGAGAATGCTTGCAGAGGGCAAGAGTTCTCCACTTTACATAGAACCCCCTGAACTTTGGGTGACCCTGGACAGCAGGAAACATCCAGAAAGTGTTAGAACCTTTTAAGCAGGTTAGTGACCCTTGGTAGGGTTACATAAGTATTTTATTTTCACCAAGGTGCCAATTTTTAGCAGGATCTAGCTAATGAAGTAATCACCTAGTAACTAGATCCCATGAAGTGAAAATATCACCCCTCAGAGTGGACACATTTAGCTCCCTGAATTCACTTTCTGTATAAATTTGGCCAACCAAGAAATGGGCGGCCCGCCCAGAGATATTCCTGGGGCAGGCTCCCGACTTAGCTGGCCAGTGTTGGTTCTCAGTGCTAGCCAGCTCAGTTTGGATGGCTAAGTAAAGCCACCAAATGGGCAAGCCTGGATCTAGTTCACCATATTTTGGCTTGCTAGATTTAGAATTATTTTCAGCTGCAAAGCTTGCCAGCCAGATTTGACTGAGAATCAGGATACTTAGCCAGCCAAAGTTAGGCGCTTACTGCCTGATTCATTAAGGCTTTTCTCCCATTCTGTGTCTATGGGAAAATACCTTGCTCAGCATGGCTTGATTATCTGTGCTTTATTGCATTTATTAACCAAGGACTCCTCCAAGTTCCTGATTCTCTATAAAATGTTCTTTATTTTATGTTCCCTCTGTATCTATGAACATAGTCTATCTTATCCTAGTAATAAAAAAATACTATAAATCAAAGCAAAAAAGACCATCCCATCGTGCTAAGGATTATAGTTTTTCCTGTTTTGAAGCTTTTAAAAAAAAATGCTAATAGGATGCCATCACAGTGTAATTAACCCATAAAACCTACTGTACCTTTTATTTTTAAATAATGCAATCAATTCCAGAGATTTTAAAACAGAATGCTAATGAGGTAGGTAAGCTTATTTGTCCCGGTGGCTGCGGTGCACGTATTGGAGATAAAGCACATTCAAATGCTATTTTATTTCTTCATTGTTGCACAGGCACTCAGGCAGCCATACAGCCTGGGTCACTAAACTTTAGTACATGGGGGGGGGGAAAGGCCTTAATCAGTGAAAGAGGCAGTGTTTAATTTTGTTTTTAAAATCTAATGGCTCTTGAATGATGCTCTTTCTCCTTCACCCAGGCAAAGTTGGAAGGAAAAAGGAAGTTAGGAGAAATGGTAATTTTCAAAGAGCATGCATAGGGCTACAGTCTGCATTGAAAACTTGTGGGTGTCCCCAGTATGCATGCCAACATACATGCAACATATGTGTGTGTGTGTGTAAATATGCGTGCAGGACCGGTAACTTTAAAACAAGCATGCGGGTGCCCATACATGCACGTATGGGTATGTGAGCGGAGATATGCTGGAATTTTAAATCATGCGCGCTCTTGCGAGGCATATGATTTAAAATATTCCTGCCACGTGTAAGAGTTTGCTCCTAATTTTAAAATGTTACTCAAGCAAACCTACTTTGCATATCTTCCATAGGACTTTGTTGGCTTTAATGTGCATATGTACGTGAATTTTAAAACATGCTCATGCGAGGGACATTACTAGTTTTTTTCAATTAGTCCTCCAGTTTGCTCAGTCAATATCAAGGTCTTCCAAACCCTTCTGGTTCTTCATCCCGAATGCCTCCCCAGTTGACCCTCACCCTGTCCTGTAAGCCCTAAAACACGAGATCTATAGACTTGCTCCTCATCAGGAGTAGCAGTAAATATATGCAGCTAACAAGCCGCCACGCGCTGCTGCCTCCGGTCTTAAAATATGGAGTTATGTGCATTACTGTTGCCCCCGCCTGGAACATCCATGCAGTGGCCCCTTATTTTTGGCATGTGCACGGGTATATATATATGTAAATTGCGGCTTTTGAAATCCGTGTGGCTCACATGCGGCCTACATACGTGGGCATTTTTGCGCAAGCAACACTTTTAAAATTGACCTCATAGTTTTAAAAATTGAAAGCATGCGTGTAAATCCTGTCCTCACCCCCAACTCCACGCCTCAGAACGCCTCTCATGCAGTTGAGTTTCACACATACTTTTACATGCCCTGGCATTCAGTTGATTTTCAAAAGGCAATTTAGACACATAAAACTGTTTTTTTGTGCATGTAAATCCTTTTGGAAATCAACCTTTTAAAGTGCTTCTCTGATGATCAAATGCACCTATTTATTTTTATTTATTTATTTTATTTATTATTTTTATATACCGACATTCGATCTGAGATATCACATCGGTGTACATTCAGGTACTGTAGGTATGTCCCTATCCCCAGAGGGCTTACAATCTACCTATTGTGCTTTGTTATTTTTTATAGATTTGAAACATTTTTACATATCCTTTTTAAAAATACCTTGGGATTCCTCTGCCGCTGCATATTTGCTGTTATTGGAAAATCCCAATTTAAACCAATGGGAAAAGAAAAATAGTGAGACCAATATTCAGAAAAGCAGAGAATGGATAAGTTATCCAGCTAAAATTAGTCGGATAAGTTATCAGGGATATTCAGGAGAATAAACATCCTACTGAGTATACATGAATAAAGTTATCCGGATAATGTTTCCTATGTTAGAATGTAGGCATTTAGGTTCAAAGTTATCCGAGTATAGTTAAGTGCTAAAAAAGAAAATTTCAAAAATGTGCAGGCTTGCAAGCCTGATCCTATAGCTTCCCCCCACCAAACAAAACACTTTAAAAAAAAGGGTTGGCTGGTACCCGATTCCCCCTCCAACCTCCAGTACCGCCCTGAGACTGGCATCCCCTCTTTCCAAAATATTATTTTAGAAACCACCGAGCCTCCTCCTGACACTTATCCCAACCTCCCCACTAACCCACAACTTCTAGTGCATCCTTCCCACCCTCTGGACTACCCCTGGATCCCCTGAAATCCCAGCCAAGAGCACGGTGGTGGCTGGAAATGTATGATAATAACTTTGCTACCTGTAGGCCTGCAAACGTTTTCTTTATATACTTTTCTTTGGCACTCAACTGGCTATATCAGTTGAATTTAGCCAGTAAAGGTAAAGTTAACCCTGTTCTGTCGCACATCCAGGCTTAGCCAAATTACTTATTCAGCTTACTCTGAATATTGGAGTTGGCCAAATAAATTATTTGGCTACAGTTACTCCACCCCAGAATGCCCATAGAATGCTTCTTATTTATCTAGATAAATCTTATCCAATTAATGATTTAGCCAGATAAAATGTATCCAGTTAAATGAGCAGATATTCAAACCTTGGTGTTTATCTGGTTAACTCAAAAGTTAACTGGACAAAATACTGTAAATATCGACCTCAGTGAGGTAGATATTCAGACACTATCTGGCTGAGATAGTTAACCAGATAAACATATCTGGCTAACTTTAGATCTGCTCAATAGATTGACCATTGCCAGAAAAGTGGCAATGGTCAATCTACCAATGAATCAACAGAACCACTAGCGCATCCCTAGCGCCTCCTTTTGCCTGTTTTTACCGCCGGGCCTAATTTGAATAGTGAATCGTGCGCACAGGAGAGTGGGCGTTTGCCCGCTCTCCCGCTGACTTTACTGTATTGGCCCGTTAGGGAATAGCCACTGCTATTAATTGCATCAGTAGCATGGGATCTTCTTAGTGTTTGGGTAATTGCCAGGTTCTTATGGCCTGGATTGGCCACTGTTGGAAACAGGATGCTGGGCTTGATGGACCCTTGGTCTGACCCAGCATGGCAATTTCTTAAGTTCTTATGCCTTCTCACACACACATACATGTTCTCTCTCTCTATCTCTCTGAAACATTTACAGGCAACAGCAGCCTCCTCCTTGGACTCGCACAGCATCTCTCTCACACACATGGACACACATGTATGCTCTCTCACATACACATACACACATACTATCTTTCTCACACACATACTCTCATATTCTCTCTAACAAACATTCATACCCATGCTCTGTCTCGCACATACAAACACACACATACATACACACTTATGCTCTAACATCTTTTCCACATTTCCTCTTGCCGTTGAAGCACAGAGCAATGTTGGAGTCTCATTAACCATGTGAATGTTTATTGAATAAGGGTATTAATCACCAGGTAGTAGCAGTCATTCCCGCAAGCCACCCCCATACCTCTTCTATTCATTCCCATCCTCCTTCAAGTATCTGAACGACTGTATCATAACACCCCTGCTCCTCCTTTCCTCCAGGGTATACATATTTAGATTCTTCAGTCTCTCCTCATAAGTCATTCGATGAAGACCATCCTGTCACTGTCCCTTCGGAGATACGGTCTCCAATACAGCTGGGCTCTATGCATTAAGCCAATGATTTCCAAACCTGTCCTGGGGGACCCTGAGACAGTCAGGTTTTCAGGATATCCCCAATGAATATGCATGAGATGAATTTGCATGCAGTGGAGGGCTGTGTATGAAGATCTATCTCATACATAATCATTATGGATATTTTGAAAACCTGACTGTCTGGGGGTCCCTCGGGATAGGTTTGGAACCACTGTCCTAGGCAATTTTCCCATGGACACAAAATGGGAGAAAGCTAGTTCATAGGCCCCAGTGTACGTGGGTACCTCATGTTGGAAAATCTCCTTGGTTTATGCAGGCTGAAAAGTAGCTGTGTAACTATGCAGGTAGACACCTTGCTGAAAATCCTCCCCAAAGTTCCTACGTTGCTTACAATACTGAATGTAACATAGCACAGGGCTAATAAAATGAACTATGGAAAATATTCTTGACATCTAAGGCAGCAGCCAGCCTGTCCTTTCTGGTCAGGCTTGAACAGCTCTAGCCCAGCTCAGCCCTTTGTATTCTTTCACTTATATTACACAGGAGATTTCCCTTGTGCAACAGTATTCTGTTTCCCTCCTTAAAGCATACACTACATTTGCATTTGGAAACTAGTTGTCAATTGAACTTTTAGTCCCTGTTCAGCAAGTCCTTCTTTCTTCCCCGTCTTCTGCTCTTCTATCCCTCTTTTACTACCCTTCATATGCATACTAAGGTACTATACAATTTTATTTTTTACCTTTTCTTCCTTCTAGTCCAGTACATCCTTCAACCGAGATGCAGTGAAGGCAGGAACAGGGAGACGTTTTCTTGGGGGACTGCTGGATGACTCCTCTTACTGCTACACTCTGGAAGTTTCTTTCTATAGTTATATCATGGGAGGAGCAAACTCTGCAATCCCCTACACAGAAGAAGCTTGTATCCTTTTTAACCTAGAACATCACCTCATGTTGCAGGCGTGCCTGAAATGGATCTCAAAGGTACCGTAAACATGCCTATATAAATTGATCTGCTATAAGTAAAGTAATATTGCTTGTTCCCTCTGTCTTTGCCATGTTGATATTTATTGTAGTCCTCCAGGGGTGCTATCTGAATGAAAATATGACCAAGCTCTGTAAACATTCACAAGGAGCATTATGTATTAGTCCATTTCACATTTGGGTTCATGTTTGCATGCCTGCCAAACCAGTACCTGTAGCCTGTCACTGAACCCGCACGGCACACCTTTCTTTCTTCTTATTTTTGTCTGTCTGCTTCTCTCTCTTATCCTATCCAAGCTGTACTCTCTCCAATTGCTCTTTCTGTCTATATCTCTACTTCTCTCACTCATTCCTCTTCCCCCCCCCAACTTCTTTCTTTTCCCCATTTACCAGTTCATCAACTAATTAGACTAACTTTATTTCCTTTCATGAACGTACTGAAGGCAGTTTTCACTAAGCCGTCTAGCAGCAACATGCACGGGGACGTTGTATGCATGTAACTTTAGTGGATTTTCTGATATGTTCTGCTTGAAAATCCACCTATGGTTACATGGGTACAGTGCACCTGTGTATCTTATTCCTTCTATTTCTTCAGGTTGGATTATGAGGGGGAAAGCAGATGTGCCCATTGGAGAATCCAGTATCTGAACATGTTTTTTTCCCCCAACCTAAATTCCCACAGAATGCTCACTTTTTTTTTCTAGCATTCTGGGTACATTTTGAGTTAATTGTCTTTACCCATGTCACTCCCAGAGCTACAGCGGGAAAGCCCAACTGACACTTACACATTTCCCTCATAGGTGCACAATATACATTATATGCATAGTCCAAATTACAGAAATTTCACATCAAAATCTGGCTAAATCTCTCACTTCTCATTTTAAGGTTGGACAGCACTAAGGGCATTTCTTTGCTAAGGTTTATTATTGGTTCCCACAATATCTTTTGTACTAGATTACTTCCTTTTTGGTTTTGTTGGCTATGAACATACTCAGTCCTTTCTATGCCCTTGATATTCCAGTTGCAGCACAGGTTCGTAATGGCTATTGCATCTTCCTTTGAGTTTTGAAGCATTTTTAGATGCAGTTTGCATGAAAGGCAGTGTGTAGATTGAAAATTCATTCCTGCATAATGTGAATCCCATCCCTTCATAACCAGCACAATCGTGACTGTGCAGGTAGGGTTGCCTATGTATTTGCACTGAGGGCACTATCCAGCACTGCTTTGCTAGTCCATGCATTAAGGAACATATGTATGCAAACTTTCCTTTCTCATCGCATCTCACATGTGCTCTCGTTTTGCATTGTGTATCTTCTCGTTTCCCCGTTCCCCTGCTGAAAGTCATAATATTGCTTGAAAATTAATCTCTGTGAAAACAAAGGAAGCTCCTATAAAGCAAAAGCTTGCCAGTGTCGAGCGTGCATTCTCCTGCTCTGGTTCGCATGTGCTGCCTGCACATTCTGCTATTGAAAGGTGGACTTTATTTCGCCTTTCTCTATCCAGGCAGGATCAACCAAGCTTATGCAGATGAAGCCACATCACTTCTGCTTCATACATCATTGCCATCCTGAGCCAGAGTGCAAAAGAAAAAAAAAAGCTCTAGAAAGGAATGATTATTGTTTCTGATGATGTATGAAAGAAGTAGATTGCAGATCAGGTTTCTTAAGCTTGAATGGCCTGGTTTAGCTGCGAGTACTGCAGCAAAGACTGGTTTTGACTAGCAGGCTGGAAGCCGACGATATGGGAATCACTGGAGTATGCAGCCGTGAGGCTCCATTCTTACAAAGATGCAGGCTGTGATTGCTGTACCTGTCAGCTCCATTTCCCAATTAGGAGAGGAAATGGCGGGGCAGCTATAGAGCAAGAGGGCTTTAATTTCCAAGTGGCTGCACGAGAAGAGCAGCCCGTGATCAGCCCGTGAACACGGACGGTATTTTTACATACAGTTTTAGCCTTCTAACTACAGCACTCATCCTGATCAAAAGGAAGAGCTGTTCCTACCAGAGGACAGACACTCTGTTTAGCTGCTTGGGACAGGGTGGTTAATTAAGGTCTTCATGGAGCCTACCCAATACAAGTAATTCATTTTAAGGCAGAAACCAAGAGGAGAGATGTGCTGATTTGGACTTATTGTCCTTTGCATTGTATTATCTAGTCGTGTGAGGCATGAGGAAAAGGACATAAACCTTAACTGAGTTTTCACAATGCTGCTGGCCCTGAGATTCTCTCTGATGTTTTGTGTGCTTAGTTAAAACGAAATATAAAATCATAAAAATATAAGAGTTTGGATTCCCATTCCTGCGATTGGGAAGCTCAAGGTACAAGGATGATCGTGTCTGATTTCGGGGGAAATATTTCAAGTCCACAGAAATCGGTAACGTGATGATTTTCAAAGGGTGCCAAGCTCCTGCCCTCAGCATCTCAGTTTCAGGCCCCAAATGTCTGGCAAAATGACAGCTGAAATTAGGTGCCTAGACTAAAAGTGTGTCTAACCGAGGCTCCTAATTTTAGACCTGCAATGTTCTCTCAACCTAGCTTGATGGACTACCTGGGTAACATCAAGCTAGGTGGAGAGAACATTGCCCAAATCTCATCTTGGAGTGAGTTTCCTCACTCCGAAGGTCATCAAGTCTTCACAAGAGACCACTGTTCTGTTCGTATGTGTCACATACAATGTCAAAGTGGCCCCTAACCCCCTACACTAATACCTAAACCCCCACCTCGAGTTACTAGGTGGGCCTACCATAGGGGATGACATTGTCTGAATTTGCATTGCACCATACGATATGGTGCTATCGCATGCATTAAACATGTTTTCGCATGCGGTAAGGGCCTATTGCATGCGTCAACGGGGCTTACGCCGACAGCTTGCACTTCCAGCGCTATTACTAGAGCAACGCAGGAAGCACCCGGGATGGCTGTGTGCACCGTGATCCGGACATTCGGAATGGGGTGACCATTCAGGCACTGGGTGGCGAGGAGCCGGGGTGGGGGGGGGGGGGGGCGGGGCTGGAGTCCCTGTGCAGAAAATTGCTTTTTTTTTTTTTTCTTAACTTTGATGGGGGGGTCCTGGTCAGCTGGAGATTTTGATATTTGTGGTGGTGGGGCGGAAATTGGCCAGGATGCCTGCAGTGAAGTATTTTTTTCTCGTACAGGATCGCCACTTACCCGGATATCTTTGGAAGCAGGTCTAAAGTTACCTGTAGCTAAGTTAGCAGGATATAACTGAAATCTAGCTAAGTTGGCCAGATAACTTTAGCGTGTCTCGGAATTTCCCAGAACTTGCCATTTAGATGGATAAGTTGTGAGTTATCCATCTTAAATGGCTGAATATTCACCTCTAAGTATCTAAAGAAAAGCAATAATAAAAGATGAAAGAAAACAATACGGCATTACAGTGAAATATATAATACAATCATATATAATGAGATGGGGAATTGGTTATTTATTCCCTGATTTCTCTAGATTCCATGGATTTGCACATGGTAATTAAATTCCCCTTCAATTTTCTCTATTCTCTGGAAAATAATTCCCCATTATGGCATTTCTTTTTCCCCAAAAACATGCCATCCTGAGGGAATCAGGCTCAGAGATTTGCAAAAACCATAAGCATGAGACTGCGTATCCTCTGCATTGGCCCAAATACATTTTTTTTTTTTGTGGCATAAGAAAAAATGCCACGGGTTGAATTGTCCAGATATTTAGGTATAGGTGTGACTCGGGAATTTTGCAGGCTTGAAGCCTTAAGAATTTATTGCCAAAATATGAGTGGCTCCATTCCGACCCATCCTTCCTCAGGAGGCCTTCAGAATCATCTGTCTCTAAGATCACTTATCTTTCACATGTCACATGTTGCTGGTAGTGCATCACTTTCTTTATTACAGAAGATTCCAGGCCTGCTGATATGAAATCAGCTGGAAAATTGTTTATTGTATGCAATATGCTTGGACAGTTGTGACAGTACAACAGTTGTAAAGTTGATCATAACTGCAGAGTCAAAATAATTCACAGAGAATGTGCTGAGATTTGTATCTGCTTTTGCTTGCTCTTTTAAGCCTAGGGAGGTCCGGTTTTTTTGGTTTCTTTTTAACCTTACAAGACTTTAAAGCTTGACAGATGCCTTTTCTAAACTACTGTGCTTGTGAAGCCTGCAAGGATAATTGTAGACCATAAGTCATTATATCAGTGTGAGTGTGATGTAAACAGGCAAAAGTGCTCTCTGTAGGCAGCTACTCCTTGGGATGAGATGGCTCTTAAGATCCTACCTTTCAAACAGGCTCATTTCTTCCTGTAAACTTGTTTGTTTTTTTTTCAGTGTTGCGCAAATGCTTTCATGGAAAACGAGCCTGGAAGCCTGATGTTCCAAGCACCATCAAGTGCTAGGAGTCTTAAAGTTTGCATAATTTTTGTGCAAATGTTAAATTCTTCTGGATGACACTTGGCAAGGGAAAGGTCAAGGCTTATACATTAAGAGTAACAGAGAAGCAGGACTTGAAAGGTATTTACTGCTTGTCAGGAAATGTATGAGGGGAGCAAGGTTAATGCTAATGATACCTTCAGCCCAGGGGATTTAGATTGAGCTGTGATTGGGAAACAGAGTTTCTGGCTTTTGTTAACTCCAAGAGTTTGTATGTGTGCAATTACATGCTAAACTCTCTCTGACATTCATCCAGAGAAGGAATTACAGCGTTTTCTCAAGGTATGGAAAGTGAAATTAGAAGATAAAGGATCTTTTAACGTGATCTGCTAAATCTTTGGTTCTAATGTGTAATAAATAGAGTCTATGGACTCTATTCAATGAATACTTTTTCCATAGGTGCAGAATGGGAAAAAGCTCCATTCTGTGCTTTCTGATATTGTTTTTTTTCTATCACTTCTTTTAATGCTTAAGATCCATTATTTACCTTGAAGTTTCTACAGAATATTTCATGCCTCAGTGCGTTTCTGCACTACATTCAAACTTGAAAGGAATATTAAGGCATAGATGTACTAAAGTGCAATCATTTTGGTAAGATACCACAGCCAGTTTAATAAAATGGCTATTGTACTTTGAGATGTCGAATTATCATGCTGTATTTTACTTACTGTAGCCCCTCTTTTGGTATTATCTGGAAAGGATGGGGTCACACTAATGTCCTCATAGCTCTGGGGCATGGATTCTCCAATTGGGGGGGTGGGGGGTGGGGTGGATAGCCCTCCAGGATCCACGGTGTAGGGGGTGACTCCTACTGTGGATACCAGAGGTATAAGTGTCACAACAAAACAGGCTGGATTCTCCGACCGGGTGTTCCAAACATAAACTTAACTGCAGACCTTCTAAGGTAATTAACTGGCACCATAGATACCTGATTCTGTCCCATAGTTACTCACAAGCTGCTCTTATATCTGGGACTGTCTCCTTTGCTGTTGGGGTTCTGAGATGGTCTCACTCTCCGGGTGCGGTGAGCCAGGGGTTTCTAGATGAGGTAGAAATCCCATCCCACAATATCTGAGGGTCTAGAAGTATTTTAAATTCTCCAAACTCTCACTCCTCTTCTCCCAGAGCAAAGATTCCAGTGGCGGTCTCCAGATGATCAAGAAGTCTGACTCACAATTCTGCTCTTCAGATGGTAAACACTGGAGCCTTCTTCTCTCTTCCTTACTCTTGAGCAGAAAGGGTGATGGCAAACTTCAACACAGAACAAAAGACAAAAATTACCACCAAAATAAAATATACTCAGCCATTCAAAAGAGAATCACCACTGGATGTGAAAGGGAACAGATCTTCTTTCAGCCCGGTTTTGCCCAAAGGCAGGGTCTTTCCCTCCTTGAAACAAGATCGGGAAATCAGCAAAACAAATATAAAAATTCAAATTTCACAAACAAACTGAAAAAAAAAAAAACAAACAACCAGCCAATGAGGCAACCTCTTCAACAGGTTGCAGAATGAGAAGGTGTTTGGCCTCCTTCCTAGCCCTGGGGCACTGGGTCATGAGTTCTGACCCGCCAGGGATAGGGGAGCAATGACAAAGCTACTGCTTCACCTTAGAAAGCTTACAGAGCCAAGCCACACTGAGCTTCCAGACAAGAGTTCACCTCACTGGGGGTGCTGTTAATAAATGGTATCCTCCTCCTCTCTTACCCCACTAATGACTCCATGGCCTAGCTTGGGGCCATCTAGTGCAGATCCCAAGGGGTCGCCACACTGCATTAGAATATGGCATCATACTACTAAAAGCAAAAAAAAAATCATTGCAGTAAGATAGGCAGGGATGCAGCACAGCATCAGGGCAAATCGAAAAAGCCTCTCAGTCAAAGCCACTTCTAGGCAGTGCTGCCAGAAGGAGGATTCTAACTGCTGAATGTGGCAGCGAGCAGCAGGTTTACAGGACACCCCTACCCAGGCCCTGCATACAAAACATCCTGTACAGCCTTCTTGAGCAGGCACTGGAGCATTTCTCACCGCTCCTCGGAAGAGTCTAGCAAAGCGTCCACAGCAGCAAAGTGCAAGCTGTGGGGAGATTATAGCTGCATCCTTCACTGGTTTGGGGAAGGAGGGGGGAGAGGTCGGTCTGAGGTTGCACAGGGACTGCAAATGACCAGTGCGGCAGAGACGGCTCATTCTCCCATGGAGGAAAGGCTGGAAACGCCAGCTCTGCTCCACCTGCATGGCCTCCTCTGCACTGGTGCTTGCTGAGGGCGCAGCTCCTGTTTCCCTTGCTGACCTTGTGTTCTTTTTTTTCCATTTTCTTCCTTTGTCTCCCTCACTGCTCCTCTTTCTCCCTCTTCGTAGCCTCTCTTTCTCCTTCCTTCCTCTGCATCTGCTGCCGCAGCCAGTGCTCCAGCAAAGGCCCCGCATTAGTGGGAGAAGTTGGCTTTATACACCCTGCGACCTGCTCCCAATGCCATCCTCCAGGTGGCGAGCCTTGCGGAACCGAAATCTCCTGCAGGAAATACCGCACCAGTCAGCCCACTTTACCACATGGGGTGGAATAGTTAAGCACCTCATTATTCTCTATTACTCTGCCTATTAACACTTATTGCAGCGATGATAATGCCATTTACTGATTTGTAAATAGTGAATAGATAGTCTGAAGCATTGTCACGCGGTAAACGCCTTATCGAACTTTAAGATATCGGCCCCATAGGGCCCGTTTGACAGGAAATAAATTTGTACATTAGAGGACAAAAAGATAAAACACAAGTAGCAACTGAAAAATATTATTCATAAGGAGAAGCCTCCATAAAGAAGCTTATTTATTTATTTATTATCCGCCTTTTTGAAGAGATTCACCCAAGGTGATGTACAGCAAGGTAAATTAGAAATCAGCAAATTAAGTGAATACCTTTTAGTAACAATGGTATAATACTCCCAATGGTAGCTTAGAAAAATAGATAACAATGACAAAATTCTCACAATCTCAGCACAACGCGGGTTAATGCAATGATAAAATACAGCGTCAGCGCAGTGTACATTAAACTCATGCAATAATATGGTGGTAGGACATATAAATAGACAGAAGAGAGCACAACTAATAAGTAATTTGCAATTGGACAAGGATATGCACACACAAAAATGTTATTCAGATTCTTTTTTTTTTTTTTTCGTGTTTCAGAAAAACGGGGCCTCCCCCCCCCCCCCCCCATTCCAAAGTAATGGCGGCTCCGCAAGCACACTTCTGCATTCAAAGAGTGCAAAGCAGGCTACCCTGCCATGTATGTGGCGAGAAGGAAGACCCGTGCAGATTTCATGTGTTTAGCAGTTAATGCAACTTTCTTTCATATCAGATTAAACAGTGCATGAAATATCTGATGTCCCTTGCATTATCACAATTACACTAGCGTTCCTCCTGACCTGTATAGTACAAGTTTGCATATAGCTTTGGTACGACAGTTAGAGCTGTGTGCCATCATAGAGTCATACACACACTGAAACTGGAACGTTTCACCTGATGAGTGGAATCATTGGAATGTGTGAATCATTGGAAAAAAAATTGATAACCCTATGAAAAAAATCTACAAATATGTCAAATCATTTTGATGGACTCTAGAAAGTCCGTATTCAGCTGCTATCAGGCTGAGCAAGTTAGGCAGATAAGCATATCCAGTTGGCTTGGTTGGAATACTGAGTAATGCATACACACTGCTGAATATACCTAGTTATTTAATAGTTAGCTGGATAAGTTTATCCAATTAACTTTAGACCCACTCAACAGCAGGTCTAACTTATCCAGCTAACCTAGCCGAATAAGTCTGAATATCAGCACTTATCAGATTAAGGCCTGGATTTTCTAAGGTTGCAGACTTTAGAAAATCCAGCGATAACAGGGGGCGAGGTAGTGAAGCGGGGGGGGGGGGGGGGGCGGGCCTGCGAAAGCCAGCAGTGATGGTAAGGTGTCCAATTTTAAGTGAAGGGGTTTGGAGAGTGCCAGCAAGGGAGTTTCTAGTGGGGCGATTAGCTTGACGGAATTGTGGCATATCTTCAAGCCAGGGTGAGTTGTTATTGTATAGTGTGTTATGGAGGATGGTAAGTGTTTTGTATTGGGAACGGAAGGTGATGGGGAGCCAGTGGAGGTCTTGGAGTATGGGAGTGATATGGTCAGTTTTTCTGGTGTTTCTTAGGATTCTTGCCATGGAATTTTGAAGGATTTGAAGGGGTTTAATGGTGGAGGCTGGGAGGCCTAGGAGAAGGGAGTTGCAATAGTCGAGTTTGGATAGTATAGTGGTTTGCATAACAGTGCGGAAGTCGTGGGCGTGGAGAAGGGGCTTCAGTTTTTTGAGGACTTGAAGTTTATAGAAGCCCCCTTTTAGAAGTGATTTAATGTGAGGTTTGAAGCTTAGTTGATTGTCTAGGGAGACACCTAAATCTCTGACACTGGGTGGCAGTGTGTAGTTTTGTGAGGCATTTTGGATCATTTGGTGGATCGAGTCGATTGGTTGATTTGCTAGGATGAGGTCAGTCAACTAGTTAGTAATCCATGCCACCACCTCGGCACCCACACCCAAGCTTCTCATTTTACTCACAAGCCTCCTATGTGGGACCCTTTCAAAGCTTTGCTGAAATCCAAGTAAATCACATCAAATGCTCTTCCTTGATCCAGTTCTCTCGTCACCCAATCAAAAAAGTCAATAAAATTTGTCTGGCAGGACCTACCCCTGGTGAATCCATGCTGCCTCAAATCCATCAACCCACCAGATTTTAAATTGTTCACTGTCCTTTCCTTCAGCAGAGTCTCCATTACTTTTTTTTTACCACTGAGGTGAGACTAACTGGCCTGTAGTTTCCAGCCTGCTCTCTGCTACCACTCTTGTGAAGCGGGATCACAACCGCACTTCTCCAATCACACAGCACCACTCCTCTTTCCAGTGACCTATTGAACAGATCTTTCAATGGACCCACCAGCATATTTCTGAGCTCCTCCAGGAACATCCTATTTCAATAAAGTCAATATTTTTTAAATTCAAAACTTGTGTCTTCATGTGACATCTCTGTATCTTGCTTGCGGTATCAAACCATACCATCTGATGATTACTGATGCTCAGATGGGCACCTACTTGAACATTAGAGACATTATCCCCATTTGTGAGCACCAGGTCAAGTATCATACCCTCTGTCATGGGCTCCATCATCATTTGTTTGAGCAGAGCTCCTTGAAGGGAATCCACTATCTCTACTTCTTGCAGATTCCGCAGAAGGGATACTCTAATCTACACTTCTCCCTTATTTCTTACCTTTTGGATGTCTTCAACCAGATCTCTGTCCAGCTCTTCTGTCTGACTCGGAGGCCTGTAGACCACACCGATGTAAATGGAAGCACCATCTTCTTTCTTTTAGGACAGCTCATAATGCTTCTTCCTTACCCCACTTCCCTTGCATTTCAGTTAGTTGGATATTGTTTTTGACATAAAGAGCTACTCCTCTTCCTTTTCTGTTTTATCTATCCTTCCTTAATAAGATATAGCCCAGGTTGGATGTATCCCAATCATGAGACTCTGTGAACCATGTCTCTGTAATAGCAATGATGTCCAAGTCTGCTTCCATCATTAGAGCTTTCAGGTCTGGGAGTTTATTGCCCAGATTTCTATTATTTGTGATAATAGCTTTTCAGCTTCTCTCCCTCAGCTTGCTGCTCTTTTTGAACATCTTATTTGCCCTATTCAGCAGAACTGTGTTGATTTCTTCCCTTACTTCTTGGAGATATCAGGGGTGACATTCCAATTTCTTTCTGCCACCTCCATCCTCTAGCTTAAATGCCTTATGGCATACGATTTGAATTTTTCACTTAGGATCCTTTTTCTTGCCACAGATAGATATAAGCCATCTTTGACATAGAGCCTTCTACTGTTCCATAAATAACCTCAGCTCCCAATATATCCAAAACTTTCTTCCTTATAACAGGTTATGAGCCATGCATTAAATTTATCAATATAGCTTAGCCTCTCCTTCCTCTTTCCATGAACAGGCAATAGTTTTCACCATGCACCTAATCTACTTCCCCAGAACCTGGAAATCTCTCTGTACCACTTGGATGTTGTTTCCAGCAAAGTCCTTGGTTCTCAGATGGACGATAATGTCAACTTCAGAGTCTTTACTTTCTTCATTGATTGGATTAACTATCTGATTTGCATTTCTACCAGATGAGGAATCAGGAAGGCATTTTAACTATAGTTTTGTCTCAAAAATACTTCCCAAATTAGTGTCTCTGATGACTGAGTCACCCAGCACAATGAGTTTTTTCTTATGGTTTTTGGTTGTGTTATGAAATTTTTGTATGTATTGGGTTTATTCTTTCCTTTCAGATACCACTTCAGTCTCCATTGCTAGAGCATCTTCATTTTCCAATAAAGAGAAGGTATTTTGTACTTGTGTCGCTTGAGAGAATGGGTGACTCTGCATACAGGTCATATCCTACCAGAGCCCACTGTAATCCATTTATTCTTTGGTTTCTGGATATTCTGTACAAGTGGGGGAGGACATCTGAATTGCACAATTGTGAAAAATGGATGTCTTTGAGAGACAAGTGTTATCCTACCTGAGCCCACTGTAAACCACTTATTTCTGGAATTCTGAGTGGGAGAAAGTTACATGAATGCTGTAAAGTGGGTAAGGCTTCCTTGGTGGTTGTTAATTCCTTTTTTGTTGTAGCTAATATAGCTTTAAGGTGAATCAACTCCTTTTTCATTGAAGAGAGTCATGAACAAATGGGGCAAGCCCTAAGCTTCCAGATGGTTTGCCTCAAGACAAATCAATCATTTTGTTCATTTGATTTGATAGAGGACTCCTTTAATCTGATAAAGAATTAGCAAATTATCTTCTTACCAATTACTGCAATTATCTACTCAGAGCACGCTCTTGGGGTAGGGGGGTAGAAGGGTAGGGAGGGAGGGCTTCTAAAAGTTGAGATTATCAGTAATCAAATCGGTGAACAAAACAGCAAAGATAAAGCAATATACATTGGGAAAAATATAGAAGCATAGAAACAGAAATGATGGAAGAAAAGGACCAAATGGCCCATCCAGTCTACCCAGCATGCTTATGCCAGTATCTGCTGTGCTGTGCAGGTAACCCCCATGATTATCAATTTCCAAGACCGTAAAATTCAGGGCCCCTGTTGGTTGCTGTCTGAATCCAATTCCCCGTTTCCTCGTGCCGTTGAAGCAGAGAGCAATATTGGAGTTGCATCAAAGGTATCGGGGTTATTGATTAAGAGTAGTATCAGCTACATCAGCAAGTTACCCCCATGCATACTTGTTTCTCCAGACTGTAAAAGTCAGGGCATGTGTTGGTTGCTATATGAATCCAATTCCCCCTTTTAATTTAGACTTTTTAAACTTAGCCAAAGCAGGACTCCGGTATAAGTGGCACTATTCACATTTATCTGGCTAAGTTACACCAGCTATTGAGCAGGTCTAAAGTTAGCTGGGTATATATACTTATCCATCTAACTTTAATGTTACTAGGAATATTCAGTGGCATGGGTATGCCACTGAATATCCAGGCTAATAGGGTCATTCATCAAGCCGCATTAGGGCTCTAATGCACATTACCGTGTATATCGCTCACATATCTCTGCAATGGTGCACTATCGCGGTGATGTCATGTGATATACTCGATATTTTGCATGTCCCTGCCCAGATACTCTCCCCTATTACAATGATATTCTTTGCATGCAATTTGCATGCGTGAATGATACAAATGCATGCAAAAAGGGTCATTACTAGGCAAGTTTATGAAAATATTTTAATGCGGCCTACCGAAAAGGTGTTACTCCCTGGTAAGCAATAGGTGTGTGGCGGGAGGACCAGGACCTGATATGGGTCCCAAAGCTCCTGCCAGACATTTAAAGCAGCAAGGGAAAAAAAACCACCCCCAACTCCCCCAAAATGGAAAAAAAAAACTCCCCCAACTTCCCCAAAATGGAAAAAACTCCCCCAACTTCCTCAAAATGGAAAAAAAAAGTTTAAAGTATGTGTACGGCAAAAGAGGTGGCACCCTCCCAATATACAAGCCCCCTTCCCTGCCCCCACGGTCCCCTGACAGCTCAAGATCCCCCACCCCCTGTCCCCTCCAGAGCCCCCTCACCTTATCCAGGAACCTGCATCAGGAACAGTTGCATGCTCGCCCCCATCCTGGTCAGCACCGTTTTCCAAAATGATGCCGACCTGAGCTTTCCCCAGCCATGTGACCAGGGTAAGCTCCAGGTATCAGACCCAGGCCATATGGATATTTGCTTTTTGACTGTGTCACAAACGAATGCACTATTGAACCACGATGTGTTTTCGGGGGAGGGGCCCCACTATCGCAGCAACACCTCCCCATTATAGTGGGACCCCTCCTGCAAAAGAAAACATAGCGGCTTGATAAATCTAGGCCTATGTTAGCTAGATAAGTTACAGTAACGTAGTAATGATGGCAGAAATAGACCTGATGGTCCATCTAGACTGCCCTGCAAACTTCTAATGGCAATATCTGCTGTGCCATGCAAGTCGCCCTCAAACTTCTCCTAAGGGTAGCCCATGCCTTATGATAAGGGTAGTAATATTTACAATCAAAAAGTAAGTAACTGTCAAACCCATAAAAAAGTCTATCTGGCTAACTTAGCTAACCGGCTATCTTCTGAATATGGATCTCATGGATTTCACCAGTGAATTTGGCAAAAATACAAAATTTCTGGCAAACAGAAACCAAATAGAAGTACATCCAGTTGGAGTTGGTCTTTAAGAAAATTGTACATCTCTTATGAGTAGCCATCTCATCAAGAAATGTGATTTGCTGTAGGTGAGGTTCCTCCTTCGCTACCTCTGATATACTTGCTCAGCCTCATTTTGCACCTCTGATGTTTTGATTCCTTTCCCTCTGTATGCCACTCCAGTGCTATTGATAGTCTGGACTTGCCACCAGATCTGCTGATACTTAGCATTGTCAGTGATTTAAGAGAGCTTACCATCCAAAGTGGTACAATGAGTTACAATCTGGTTGACTGACAGGCAACAGCGTGGTAAATATAACCTATTTTGAAGAGAGAATGGAGTGCCCCAAGGGTCAGCTCTAGATCTGGTCTGTTCAACATCTTTGTGAGCGTTATTGTGGAAGGTTTAGAACAGTGATGGTGATTTCAGTCCTTGAGGGCCACAAAGAGGCCAGGTTTTCAGGAAATCCTCAATGAATATGCATGAGAAAGATGTGCATGCCCTGCGTCCATTGTATGGAAATCTATCTCACGCATATTCATTGTGGATATCCTGAAAACCTGGTCTGTTTGTGGCACTTGAGGTCTGGAGTTCACCATCACTGGATTAGAAGATAAGGTTTGTCAATGACACTAAGATTTGCAACAGACTGGATACCACTGAAGAAGTAGAGAAGATGAGAAGTGATCTAAGAGTGGTCAAACATTTGGCAGCCAGAATCCAGTGCCAAAAAGTACAGAATCGTGCATTTGGAGTGCAATAAGCCAAAGGAGCTATATATGATTGTAGGCAAGAGACTGATGTGCAGAGTCCGGGAGTGAGACCTCAGAGAGAAACGTCTGATAGTCTGAAGGAAGCAAAGAAATGTACAAGGTAGTGGCTAAGGCCAGAGGGATGCTAGGCTGCATAAGGAGAAGCATAACTAGCAGGAGAAAAGAGGTAATAATGCACATGTACAGGTCTTTGGAGAGGCCTCATCTGTAGTACTATTTTCAGTTGTGGAGAACGAATCTCAAAAAGGATAGAGACAGGATGGAAGTGGTTCAGAAAAAGGCAACCAAAATTGTTTGGAGTCTGCATCAAAAGACTTAGGAGTCTAGAGGACCTAAATATGAATATTCTGGAGGAGAGGAGAGACAGGGGAGATGTGATGCAGACTGTTAAATACCTTAAAGGTATTAATAATGCACAAGGATCAAACATTTTCTGATGGAAAAAAGTTGTAGAACTAGGGGTCATGGTCTGAAACTCCAAGGGAGTAGACTCATGAACAATGTCAGGAAATACTTCTTTATGGAAAGGTTGGTGTAAAATTGGAATGCTGTCCCAGAAAGGTTGCTAAAGGCAAGAATGGTAAAGGAATTGAAAAGGGCACGGGATAAAAACAGAGAATCCCTAATAAGGATGTGGTTTCATGTGAAATGACAGACAATGTCAACAATATTGTCTAATGTCTATATCATTCTATATCGTTTTAAAAAAGCAATGATGGAAAAAAATCACAAAATTTCATTTTTTATTTTCTATTGTTTTTGGTATGCACTGTTTCTAAATAGTGCACTATTCAGAAATAATCCGCACTACTTGCATATGTGCATTATTTCTGAATAGTGCAGGCTATTTCTGAATAGCTTGACTATGTACAAATAACATATACTGTTCAGATACAGCATGCACTATTTACTGAAAGAAAAAAAAAGAAAATAGCCCCCACTGAAATGAAATTTGGTAACAATGTCCTCCCAACGAAACAACACAATAGTATCATGTGATATCATTTGGCATGTGCATCCTTTTTCTCTAATGGTTAGTGAATGGAAATTAAGAACCAATGCATGAGAAATATTCATTAGTATTAAGAGAACCTGCAGTTTATTTCATGCAAAGGAGTATGAATATTAGGGCTATACGTTCATTTTAAACGAATGGCACATCTTAACTGAAAAGAGGACATTTTCGGTTTGGTCCACTTACAAAATATTGTAAGCCCAAAAGCTAACAGAATATTAACCATTTTTCACTCATTTAGACTTCAGTGAGGTGCAAGATTTTTTTGTTTTGTTTTAAGTATATGCTGGCTGATTCAGTAACAAGGATTTATATTTGTGAATTTAGCCTGCTTAACTGGATCATTAGTTTTCCTGGCTGGTTGTCAGGTATTTCCTAGAGGTCTCTTACCAAATACAAGCAGGTCTGATCCTGCTTAGGTAGGTTCAGCATTACAGGGAGCCTAATGTGACCACTGATGCAATGTCCCTGCAGACTACTGATATGCCTCCCATATCTTATCAAGAGGCCCTTATAAGCTGTCCTCCACTGGATGAGGCACTCTTCGGCTTCATAAAAAAATAGAACACATCACTAAGTGGGAATGGGGCACCGTGTAATGTCATAACTGCCTCACCCTGATGTGTTTGCATTAAAGATTTTTGAATAAGGTCTCCAAATGCAGTCTGATAAATCCATACTCTTCACTTTGGCCCCTGTGATTTGTTTCACGGAGCATATCCTGAATATTTGGCCATCGTTTCTAATATGCATGTGTAGAAGAAAGGTGTCTGTACGGAACATACTGTGTATACCCAGTATTTTGAGCTCAGTCGGAGGAATTAGATATAGAGCTCATGTTGCTATGGTGAGTATCTTAGATCTCATTTATAGAAAGCAAATGGCTTTTTTTTTCTCAGAAATTCCATTCTCTCTCGTCACCTTCCCATCTCTTTCTCAGCGTGATCGCTGTTCTCAAATAATAACTGTTGTTGCCACTTTAAGCATTTCATGCAGCACTTCACAGGGACTGTCACATACACTCTTGTTTTGCTTAGGGTCACCTCCTAATTTGGAAATAGCTGTAATGATAGTGATGTGTCTCCGGGATTGTTTGCATCGTTCTTAAAGAATCTCGGGAAGGAAATTAGGAGAGAATGCTCTTTCAAAGCAATGTTCTTGGAATGGTTGCTGGACTTGGCTGTGCTGCAAAACTGAGGCCCTTGCTAGAAATAATTCACTTTCTGGGAATTTTTTGCAATGTGAACAAATTTTAAAACTCCACAATCCACTCTGTACATTTCAAGAGCCCTTCTGGCAATAACATCCAGCTCTTTGCATTGAGCCAGTTTACTTTTAAGTTGCAATAATTGACATCTTGCACGCGGAATTTGTTTCCACAAGCCTTTCATTGGTGCTCTGGGAAATGAGATCCTTCCTCTTACAAGCACTTGGAATTTTGAGCGTTGTTATTTACAGTTTCTTGCCCAATTTTTAAACATGGTCTTATGTGAGTACAAATTTTAATTTACTCACTCTTCAAGGGCTATATCTTCAGTGCAACATAGTGCATATGCTACACAGTAATGGTTAAAAGCAATCACTTATTCGTGTTCTGCACATTCTTTATTATATTGGACTGAATACAGATTTAGTGTGAGATTTTGTTGTTTTCATTTTTTTTTTTTAATTAGTTGTTTCCATATAGAAGACTGGGAAAAAAGTTGGATGGTGTGAAAACAAGCCAAAAAGTTGTATACTGAGTGAGGAACTGAGAGGGAGGATACAGAGAGGTTGCATTGATGGAGGCGAAGTGACCAGTGTGGTATCCCCAGGGCTCAATACTGGAACAGGTTAGCGACACTTGCTGTGGGATAATTATGCTTGTTTCTACCTAGGTGATAAGTGTCTTTAGGGTTCTGAATAAGTTAGGACTGAAATATTTATTACACCATCTAGAGCCCTGTGGTTAGCTCACCAGGCCCGGCGTGACCGGGTATGCATACCGTGCATTTGTCGGGGTGGCACAACTTGGGGGGGAGGCAGCGGTAACAGGAGAGGCTGCAGAGCTGCCAGCGGAGCCAAACCCACCGGCAGCTGAAGAGGAAGAGAGGCTGCTGGCAAAGTTTGACCCACCGGCAGCTGAAGAGGAAGAGAAGCTGCTGGCAAAGTTTGACCCACCGGCAGCTGAAGAGGGAAGAGAGGCTGCTGGCAAAGTTTGACCCACCGGCAGCTGAAGAGGAAGAGAGGCTGCTGGCAAAGTTTGACCCACCGGCAGCTGAAGAGGAAGAGAAGCTGCTGGCAAAGTTTGACCCACCGGCAGCTGAAGAGGAAGAGAGGCTATTGGCCATGGGCGTAGTTCAACCTGCTAGTGGCACAAAAATCTGTGAGAGCAGGCAACACTGGAGTGGATGAAAATAAAATGAAAGGAGCCTTGAGAAAACTTGAAGAAAGGTCAAGGGTTTGGAAAATGAGCTTCAGTACTAAAAAAGTATAAAACCCTGCGTGCAACAAATCATTAGCTATCTATTAATTAGAAGGACAAGAACTGGAAACTGCCAAACAAGAAAGAGATCCAGGAGTAATCATCTCAGATGATTCTCAAGGTAGCCAGTCAGTGTGATATAGCAACTGGGAAAGATGCTTGGTAACTTATGCAGAGGAATCATCTATAGGAAAAAGGGGTTGTATGAGACAGTATTCAGGCAGAGTACATTAGGGATGTGCAGAGCAAAATTTTATGTTCATATTTTTTATGTCCGAAAGGGGGTCCCACTTGCGGCCAATATGGACATAAAAAAAATCCAATGAGTTGGGTATATGTACATATGTGCAAAAAAAAAATTTAAACCCCCTCACCCTCCTTAATCCCCCCCCCCAGACTTACCACAACTCCCTGGTGATCGAGCGAGGACTGAGGACGTCATTTCTGCAATCCTTGGCGAGAAGCATGTGACGTCGGTGGCACGTCGAGTGACGCGGCGTCACGTGATTCCCGGCTCGTTCGCGCCGGACGGCTCGTTCGGCCCAAAAAGAACTTTTGGCCAGCTTGGGGGGGCCTCCTGACCCCTCAAGCTGGCCAAAAGTTCTTTTTGGGCCGAACGAGCCGTCCGGCGCGAACGAGCCGGGAATCACGTGACGCCGCGTCTGAGTGACGCGGCGCCACGTGATTCCCGGCGAGTTCGCGCCGGACGGCTCGTTCGGCCCAAAAAGAACTTTTGGCCAGCTTGGGGGGGCCTCCTGACCCCCCCAAGCTGGCCAAAAGTTCTTTTTGGGCCGAACGAGCCGTCCGGCGCGAAGGAGCCGGGAATCACGTGACGCCGGCGTCACTCGACGTGCCGCCGACGTCACATGCTTCTCGCCAAGGATTGCAGAAATGGCGTCCTCACTCCTCGCTCCATCACCAGGGAGTTGTGGTAAGTCGGGGGGGGGGGATTAAGGAGGGTGAGGGGGTTTATATTTTTATTTTGGCTCAACAATCGCGATTTCCCACATATCGAACATATCTATGTTCGATATGTGGGAAATCCGATCGTTTATGTCGAATCAATTTTTTAAGTAAAAAAAAAATATGAGTTGCGTTTTACTAATGCGGTCAATCCGAATGCACACCCCTAGAGTACATGAGACCCCACCTTCAGTGCTATGTTCACCTTTGTAAGCTATACATTTGTAAGGACATCGAGAGGATGGCTCAGAAAAGTGCTACTAAAATGATATAAGGAAAAAGAGGCAATATTTGGAAAGCTTTGTACACTAATGCTCATAGTATAGGGAATAAAGTCCTAGATCTAGAGGCAGTCATGGAAGAAGCTGATTTAGATACAGGAGCTGTCATAGAGACCTGGTACTCGGAAAACCATACAATCTACTCAGGAAGGACCAGGTAGGAAGATAAGGGAGGAGGCATGGCATTATATATAAAGAACAGAATTAAGGCAACAGCATTGCTGAGCTTACGAGGTAAGGAGGAGGCACTAGGGTTAATCTGGAAAGAGGAAATGAAACATTTATTTATATTGGTGTAATGTACAAACCTCCATCACAGACAGAAGGATGGATAGAGATTCAATGGAGGATATTCACAGGATCGCTAGGGGATTTCAGTCTTCCAGATGTTGATTGGGACATCCCAACTGCAGTATCTTCTAGAAGGAGGGAGATCCTGGATTCTCTGCCAGGAGAACTTTTCTGTCAACTGGAAACAGAACCCACACAGGATGGGGCGATACTGGACTTGGTGCTTACAAGCAGGGACAGTATTTCTGATGTAGTGAATGATCATCTGGTAGCCAGTGACCGTTGGATGGTGTGGTTCAGTATTAGGACGCAGGAGATGAAGCTTCGTTCTAAGGCAAGGGTCCTAGACTTCAGGAAGAGTAACTTTCTCAAAATGGGGGAGTACCTCGAGGGGGTCATTAGCTGGATGGGAAAATCTAGGGGAAGGAGAAGGGCAGTGGGCAAAACTAAAAGGAGATATCACGAGGGTAACTAATCTTTTTGTTAAGAAAGTATTATAAAGGGAAGAGGAAAAAGAGGAGGTTATGGTTTTCTAAAGAAGTAGCTGAAAAGGTAAGGGAGAAAAGGTTAGCATTCATATAATATAAGAGATCGCAGAAAGAGGAAGGCTGGTGACAACATCTGGAAAAATTAAGAGAAGCTGAGAAATTAGTCAGGAATGCAAAAAATCAAATAAAAGAAAAAATAGCAAATACTGTAAAATGGGGGACAAGACTTTTCTTTTAGCTATGTTAGTGATAAAATGAAGTGCAAAAGTGGCATTGTGAAGGGGAGGGATATCTAGAAGGTGATGAGAATAAAGCAAAATTGCTTAACAGATATTTCTGTTTGGTGTTCACTGTGGAAGGGCCTGGAGCAGGCCCACAAGAAACAAACACAAATAAGATTGGAAGTGAGGAAAACCTCAATCTATTTTCAGAACAGTGTGTTTGTGAGGAGCTAACTAAACAAAGTAGATAAGGTGATGGGGCCGGATAGGATACATCTGAGGGCATTAAGGGAACTTAGGGATATCCTGACAGCTCCTTTCAATACTGACCTTTTCAATGCTTCTTTACAGTCTGGAGTAGTTCTGGAGGACTGGAAAAGGGCAGATGTGGTTCCTATTCATAAAAGTGGAAGTAAGGAGGAGGCTGGGGACTACAAGCCAGTTAGTCTGACCTCTGTGGTGAGCAACTAATGGAATTGCTGCTAAAACAGAGAACAGTGAAATTTTTGGAATCCAATGGATTGCAAGATCCGAGGCAGCAGGGTGTTACCAGAGGTAAATCTTGTCAGATGAATCTGATCAACCTCTTTGATTGGGTGACCAGAGAGTTGCATTACGGGAGAGCGCTAGATGTAGTGTACTTGGATTTCAGCAAGGTCTTTAACGGTTCTGCACAGAATATCTATAAATTGTGCACCATTGCTATGGATCCTAATCTAACTGGCTAAGAAATTGGCTGAGTGAAAGGTTAGTGGTAAATGGAGTTTTCTCCGAGTTGGGGGGCTGTTACTAGTGGTGTGCATCAAGGATCAGTCCTTTGACTAGTTATTTTCAACATTTTTGTGAGCAACATAACTGAAAGATTGCTAGGAAAGGTTTGTCATTTTGCCGACAGTACCAAAATCTGTAACAGGGTGGGCAGCCAGGAAGGGGTGGAAAACCTGAGGAGGGCTCTAGCAAAGCTGTAATGTTCCTGCCAGCTGTGGGAAGGTCCTGGGACTGGCACACTTTCCACACGCAATGCTGAGGCCTTAGGATGCCGCCAGGAACTCCGCATCTCAGGGACGCCGCCATTATGCACCAGGCCCGTTGGCTGTGCCTCTCCCTTTGCACGTGCATGCACACGCCAGCCTTTCTTGGCCCCATGGCAGGAAAGTTCTGCCGGCACTCCCTTGGTGACATCATCATGGCAGGGTAATTAAACTTCAGCCATGCTCCAGCCCAGTGCCTCAGCATCAGATCCTCCAGCCTAACAGTGCAGGTTGCTACTTGTTCCTGTGCCTTGCTTTGTTTCTTTGTCTCCTTGCCGTGTCTTGCTGTTTCCTTGCCTTGCCTCTTCATGACCCTGCCTTGATTGTCCTTGTGTCTTATCCCAGTATCTTGTCGTACCCTGTCTGTTTGTTACTGCTTGACTCCTGGTTCTGACCTTTGCTTCGGATCTACCTACTCTCTTGCCTGCTGCACGGTACTGACCTCTGCTACAGACACCAACCACTCCTTTGGATTTCTGCCTGCCCTGACCTCGGCCTGGAACCAAAACCTGCCTACTTGTTGTCAGCCCTGGCTTCTGCCTGTATCCTGATTCTGTCTGACTGCTCCTTACAGGACACTCACCTAAACCCTGCTGGCCTCTGGAACCCAAGAGCTCAGCCTGCGGGGATCGGAGCTGTTATAGGTGAAGTCCCAGCTTCAATCCCAGTAAGGGCGCATCTACCAGCTGTTGGCATGGGCCTAGAGGTTTGCATGCTAGGCTGCATCAACCATGCCACAGCCCAAGGGCTCACATCCATGACAGAAGCTCAAGTTCTAAGGTTTGTCCGTTAAGATTTAGTGCTATGAAATGCAATTAAGGATGCAAAAACCCAAAGGAAAGGTACAGTATTGGAGGTGAAATTCTCCTGAGTACAAAGGGAAAGGTGGGATCTAAGGAAAGTTGTATTTCATGATCTTAAGGTGGCCAAACAGGTGAATAAAGCAACGGTAACAGCCAGAAAGATGCTTGGCTGCATAGGGAGAGGAATAGTCAGCAGAAAAAGGGAGGTGATATTGCCATTATAGATCCATGGTGAGACCTCACTTGGAAGTCTGTGTATAATTCTGGAGACCCCCACCTTCAAAAGGATATAAACAGGATGGAGTCAGGCCAGAGGGTGGCAAGTAAAATGGTCAGTGGTCTTTGTTCTAAAGCATATGGGGAAAGACTTAAAGATCTACACATGTACGCCCTAGAGGAAAGGCAAGATAGGAGAGATACGATAGAGACATTCAAATATCTCGGAGGTTTACTTTTTCAATGGAAAGGACATCTGTGCATGTAAAACTGTGCATCCTGCGTGCTTAGTGCCCTTGCATGGAAATCCCATGCAAATGAAGGCTTTTACTATTACCCCTCAATGCAGGTGCCCTCGTTTAACTCAGGTTTTCTTAGTGCTGGAAATTTTACTCCTGGTCAGAAGTGGAATAACGTTTGCCACGCTTATGTCAGTCTATGGGGCAGAATCTGAAATTCCAATTCCAGGACCTGTAATCAGGATTTATATGCAGAAAATATGCTTTGCACACACTAGCATGTTTTCTGTGAATGCATCATATATTATATGCACAAATCATGTTTTGTGTACATAAAAATATTTTGGAAAGCATTGTACACTAAGTATTTTATGTACATAAAAGATGAGGTTTGCGCACATAAATCAATTATGAGAGACTCCTCTGCTCCCCCAAGTTTAAAATTTGCGTTCAGCCTGTGCTGAGGGCACATTTTAACTGTGGTTGGTGCGCACATTTTCCAGTCTGTGCACTTTTTAAACTCCTGATCCTTAAGCTACCATCATTTTATTGTATCAGGAGTTAAAAAAATAAAAAGTTAACCTGTGCGTTTAGAAACTGTGCGCTGAGTTTCAATGCAGTTTTAACCAACAGGCTACTGCATCGACCCCAGTGTGCCTTATTAGAAATAGCGCGTAATATTTGCCAAAATTAAAAAAAAATAATAACATACTCCCACAGAGCTCCTCACCCATTCCCCAAGCCTCCCCTTATCCTTTCCATGGGTCTTCAATGATGAAAGGGGCAGGCGCGATTCCCGGTCACTCCTGCCCTGTTAGCTCTGCTTTAAGAATGGTGCCAGTCTCAGGGTCGGTAGTTTAATGGCCTTAAAGCAATACTACCTCTATTGCATGCAAAGTTATCTCATTCACAGTATGTTTGTATATTCTGAAAACCTGACTGGCTGGGAGAAGACAGGTTTAAGAATAAGAACCACTAATCTAGGGCGCTTAACATCTTTGCACTGGTGCGGCTCACGGTGCAAGGCTCTTAGCATCAGGTTCACGCCAGCCCACACAGATTTGTAGAAGGAGGTCACCTCATGCCACACTTGCCTGTGCTAATGTGGGTCAGAAGAAGATGGAGGCCTGCTTGTCATGGGCAGGTGATTGGGTGCAGGCAGCATCAGGGGGTGGGAGGAGAGTGCTGAGGTCAGGGGAGCAAGGAAGGGTGGTCTGAGAACCAAGGAAGCCGGAGTTCAGATCCCGTTTCCCCCACCAATGCTTCTCGTGACCTTGGGCTGCTCACTTAACTTTCCATTGCCTCAGGTACAAACTTAAGTTTTAAACCCCTTGGGGCAGGGAACTATCTACTGTATCTGAGTATAATTGACCTTAGGCTTGAATTTGGAAAAGTGAGTAATTAAATCTAAAATCCCATTCTAAATATGGAAAAAAAGAAAAGGTGACCCATCCAAAAACATTTGCCCAGGGCCCTTTAAGTTGTTAACAAAGCCCTGAATCGTGAAATAGTCTGCCTAGGAACATAAGAACATAAGAAATTGCCATGCTGGGTCAGACCAAGGATCCAACAGAGGCCAATCCAGGCCACAAGAACCTGGCAATTACCCAAACACCAAGAAGATCCCATGCTACTGATGCAATTAATAGCAGTGGCTATTCCCTAAGTAAACTTGATTAATAGCCATTAATGGACTTCTCCTCCAAGAACTTATCCAAACCTTTTTTGAACCCATCTACACTAACTGCACTAACCACATCCTCTGGCAACAAATTCCAGAGCTTTATTGTGCGTTGAGTGAAAAAGAATTTTCTCCGATTAGTCTTAAATGTGCTACTTGCTAACTTCATGGAATGCCCCCTAGTCCTTCTATTATTCGAAAGTGAAAATAACCGAGTCACATCTACTCGTTCAAGACCTCTCATGATCTTAAAGACCTCTATCATATCCCCCCTCAGCCGTCTCTTCTCCAAGCTGAACAGCCCTAATCTCTTTAGCCTTTCCTCATAGGAAGGTGGTGATGGCCAACATTCTAACATACTTTAAAAATACCTGGGAAAGATATTGAGGGGCGGGCAATGATTGCAACAAGTTTGAGAGATTATGTAAAAGACATAGGGAAGAGCCAGGGCCGATGCTGGCTTTTTTGCTGTCCTGTGTGAAAAAAAATGTATTGTGCTGCCCCTCCCCCAATTCATTCAGTGGCTGTCCCAGGCCCATCAAATAAAGTCCAGCTCATCCTGCACTCCCACAGCCTTTACAGACACATGCAGTTAAATTATGCATTTATAATACATTTTACATGACAAAGAAAATTCAGAAGTACAGTCTTCTGAGGCAAAAATATCACTTACAACGTGCACATTATATTTACATGCACTGCTGTGGTGCCACTCAGAAAACTCTGCAAAAAAGACACTTGGAGCTCCAATGAATTAGACTTTTTGTAATGCATGCTGGGTGTGAGCTTGGCCCTCAGAAAGCCATGAACAAACAGAATTACCATTACAATATAGTAAAGCTCCCGTACCAAAACAACCCTAACCCCCTTATCTCCACATATACCATGGTGAACCATATCTTCTATCGTTTACTTGTGTGAATTAATAACCTGTCCTTTCTCTTCCTTCTCCGCCAAGTTCTTTTCACCCTGTTATATGTAACTGCCTTTTTCCGCACCATTGTTATAGTTTATGTTTACTACGCACCCCTGTTTTATGTGAACCAGCATGATGTGACTGCTGTCTCGAATGCTGGTATATAAAAATTTGAAATAAATAAATAAATAACCTTATCTATGAAAAGGCAACACTGAGCATATCACACCAGGCCCTAGAACACCAATAAAACTCTTATTAGGAAACCAGGCTGCTATAGATCCCTTCACAGATATTACATTCAAGCAAAATACCTCACCTCGGTCACATATGCAGAACAAGGACAGACCCTCAACGAGATCAGAAAGTATAAACTGAAACTGGAACCCATAACAAGCCAGCCTCTACATGCAGAGCAGCAATGGAAAAACAGAAACAGTACCATTCTTCATAAAAACATTAAATAATTAAAGCAAGAAATATAAAACAATCATAATAGTAAAATCATATTCATAAAAAGAATAAATATTTCAAACAGTTAATGAATAGAACGTACAAAATTTCCCAAACACCAATAAAATATTTAAAAACATCTGATGAATAAAAAAATCCAATAATTAAAAAATGTTCTAATCCCCCAAAATATGAAATATTTCCAAAGAGCAGAATTATAAAATTACACCCAATAATTAAAACTGAAAAGGATTTTAAAAATCTCTTGCTCTCCATACCTGTAATCTTTTGATTTCTAGTCACCATGAATTGGGTCGCAGCAGCTCCACGAGCTGTGACTAACACAAACGCATGTGATTTTCCAGATCAGCCCACCGGGGCAAGCTCGAAGCCCCAAAAGGCCAATCCGCCCCTGGCCCTGCGGGCCTCCTGATGTCTTCGGGCAGTGGCAGGTTGAGCTCCACCACAGCCCCACGGGCCTTCCTGATTCAGGGGGCGGGGGAGAGTAGAAGCCATGTGTGCACGAACGGCACACAGCCTCTCCGACAGCCGCCGGTGGCTTGCAGTCTCCCTCCATGTTTGGCTGCCGGTGGCCCCGCGGCCTCTCCTGCTGCTACCAGCTTGCCGCCTCCCCCAGGTGTGCTGCCCTGTATAAATGCATGGTATGCACACCCGGTTGCGCCAGGCCTGGGAGGAGCTGGTGTTCATTTAAGGAATGGGAGCTGATATGCTCATTTACCCAAAATGGTAGAAATCCAGAAAGGAAGATAACTGGATAGACTGGATGAGTCAATTGATCTTTATCTGCCATTATGTAGTATGAGGTCCATCTTCAGCTGGTAAATATATCCGGCTGTCTTAAAGTTATATAGAACTGGCTAACTTTAGGACAGCCCTATGGCCCGACCAGGATTAGCCACAGAACGTTACTAGCAGCTAACGCCAAATATTGGAGTTAATCGGTTCACTCTGCTCCTCCCCAGAATGCCTCCTGGCTACCCCGGAACACCCTTGTCTTATCTGGCTAAATTCTAGCTGGATACGCCATTTCGATGGATAACTATTACGTTATCTGTCTACATGATTTGAATATGGACCTCCACATTACTATGCATGTTACTTCCGTATTGCGTATGTATGAGACAATCATGTTAACCCATCGTCTCATGGCTGTATGGGATTTGGGCAGCAATAGACAATGGGCACCTCCCAATCTCTATTCCTCCTTGATAAAAAAAATAATTTGTATCCGCGTCCTCAGTGCTGGCAAGCACTCGCCCATCCCCTCTTCCACTCAGTTAATCCGATGCTGTGGATGGATTCCTGCCAGGACAGTAGTCCCGTTCCATCTTCAGGCCCTTACTGGACACCTCTGCTTCCCACGCCTCCCTTCCTATCAGCACGCGTTCTATTCTCTGCAGAATCACAGAACACTCTCCTCGCCAGCTGCTGTTCAGTGCATTGCTCAGATGCACTCCGAGGACAAAGAGTCCCATCTCTCCTACTGCGAGGGACCGGTTAAACACGCCAACCGTCCATTGCTCCTCAGGGGCTTCTTCACCTGATTTGGGGGAGGGGAGGGGGGGGGGAGAGTAGCAGGTGCAGGTGGCCATGATGAAAGCAGACCTAGGTATCTGCGTTTTGGATGCATCCCCTGGAATACAATTTCAGGATTTAGATTTCTGATGCCTTCATATTTGTGATTGCAGTCCACAAGAAAAGAATCTGACAGGTCTTAATGATTTGCTTTTCTCCGTTATGTTCACAGTTAACTGGGATGTGACACTGAGCCGAGGCCCTTTATGTGGTATTCACAATATATCCATCTGTTTCCGTGCACTTCAGTGGAGACACAAGACCAGATGTGCACAATTGTTTTTCCCATTTTGTGTCTATGGGAAAAATGTGCAGTTTATTTGGCCTATCGTGTTCTTAATATTGTTCCCCTGGCCAATAATACATGTCACAGCAGTACGCTATTTATTTATGACCCTGCTGAAAGCCCAGTAGTGTTGGAGCACAATGAATTCGTCTCCATATAAGTAGGAGCTGTATAAATGGAATGGCCAGCTTTACTTTACTTTAGCATATTGGACTGCTGTTTTAAGAAAGCAAAGATGACAGGGCTGATTTTTTGAGGTGAACTGGTTAGTATTCCTGTTCTGCTGGCTAGCTCTCGTTGTGACCCTGGCTAGAAGCCTGCCGCCTTCCCTTTCTCTGCCCTCCTGCCTGCTCAGATTCAGCACCAACCGGTTTGGCTCACCATTGTCTGTTGTTACAGTGCCCTCTGCTGGTGAAAGGTGATTTTTTTCCCATCTACAGAAATCCAGCACAGAGTCTTGATTGCAGGTTGCTCCAGTGAAAGTTCTCTCTTTAGGTGCAGTGCAGCTCCTTCTCAAGGCAGTGAAGCAGCCAAGCCCCGGATTTGGTGGGTTAGGAAACATGAAAGGTATTGTGCTGTGTCATGGGGTGTAAAAGTTTAAAAGAAAAAAAAACCTTAATTCAGCTACTGCATATGCAGGAAGAAATGTATATGTTTTTAAGTTGTTTAGGTCACACCTTGGTAGCTGAAGGCAAGTTACATTCTGGTACTGTGGTTACTTCCCTGGTCCCAGAGGGCTAGAAACTAAATTTATACCTGAGGCAATGCAAATTCAGCCCCCAGAAGAAGCTTGGCATAGGAGTGTAGTATAAGGTTTCTGGGTACTTTGCTTGCAGGGGCTGGAACTCCAGATCAGCCGTTTGCAGGTGAGTACTGAGAAAGAGCAGAGCAAACAGGACCGGCCTCAGAAGGCTGAAGAAATATAAACGGGAAAAGATGACCGTTAAAACCAGTTTTAAGAGCCATCACATGCACTGCTGGATAATGACGAGTTCCAAGCCAGGCGGGCCTAGGCTTTTTAATTCACCTTCGCTAAGCATTCTAGCATGTTTCCTGTTCTAGCAATAAGTGGTTCAACCCAGAGCAAAAGGGGCTTAATTTTCGGGGACGCATGCTCGCCTGCGCGCCCTGTCCATGCACATGGGTGGCTATGAAAACCAGCCCCTCACCCCCCAGCATGACTTACACACTCAGGCAGGAGCGAGCAGTCCCGTATGCCTTGCTCGCCTCTGACAAAAACACAAGGCTGACTCAGCTTGTCGCTCACAAACTCAGATTACTTGTCAGTTTTGATTCTTTTCAGTCTGACCCCTGGCCTGGGAACCTCTCACTTTTCTTAGCTCACCCAGAAAGGTTCACAAGTGTTTGAGAATGACGTCGGGGAAAATAATCTGAAAATGCCTCAACCCAACAGAAGTGACGTCACCCTGTTAACCTCCCCTCTGGTCAGGCCGTGTTTGTCAGGAAGAAAACAGAGAGGAATGAAGAGGTAGAAAGTACCCACAGACCTGTTGAATGTGCTGATTTTTGATGCAACATCACAGAGCCTTCCCACTCTCAAACCTCTCTCAGCGTCTGATTTATTCCCATTCACTGTCTATGTGAGAACAGCTTAGTAAGCAAGCCCCAGTCTTTTTATTTTATTTTATTTATTTATTTATTTATTTATTTAAAACCTTTTCTATACCATCGTTAAGTTAATTTACCATCACAGCGGTTTACAACAAGGCATATATAAAAATTGTTTGAGATAGATAACACATTATAGCTATGCCAATAATGAGCGGTAACATTGTTCTCGTAATATAAAAACTATTTGTTGATTTGTTTCCGTTAGTTTGATAAGTCTCTATTGCAGTTCATATATATGGTTAACAATCTAAAGTGTATTTACCTGTGAGAAAAAAAGGAAAATTAAAAACTACAAACTCGATGCTGAGTTACAATCTTAATTAGATTCTCCATTCTCTTTATAAAAAGCCTATTTAAAGAGGCAGGTTTTTAGGCTTCCCTTGAAAAGCTTGAAGTTTCTCTGCAGTCTTATCTCCAGTGGCATTGAATTCCCTGCCAAAGATAGTGCTCGCTCCCTTACTTGTGTAAGTCTGGCTGATTTAACAGATGGGATAGTCAGCAGTAGAGATGTGAATCGGAACTGGAATCGGTTCCGATTCCAGTTTCGATTCACGTCGTCAATTTTTTTTCGTGCGGCCCGATCAGGTTTTTTTTTATCGGCTGCGCCCAAGCCGATAAACAAAAAACCCACCCCGACCCTTTAAACAGCTCCCTTAGCTTCCCCCCCGCCCCCCCCCAAACATTTTTAAATTACCTGGTGGTCCAGTGGGGGTCCTGGGAGCGATCTCCCGCTCTCGGGCCGTTGGATGCCACTAATAAAAATGGCGCCGATGGCCCTTTGCCCTTACCATGTGACAGGGTATCCATGCCATTGGCCGGCCCCTGTCACATGGTAGGAGCACTGGCTGGCCCGCGCCATTTTTAAAGATTATGCCATCTGTTGGGGATCTGCCGAAGTAAATTAACTTTGGCACATCTTCCTCAGTGGAGGGTGCCATTTTCTTAATAAGTAAGCAGTGTCAGCCTTGGGCCTCTTCCTGGGACCAGCACATTTGGCCTTGGCCAGATTCAGACACTTCCTAGCCTCAGTCTTTGTAGTATCTTGCACATGTGTTATCATTATCTTCCTTTTGTACCTCTGAGGTTTTGTCCCTCTGGATGTAGACCACCAGTCTGGTAAGTCACAGGCCTGCTGTTCTTCCGTCCCTTCCAGGTGCACTAAGCCCTTCCCTGGCCTTTCTTCTGGTATGGTGGCAGTTAAGATCGCAAGCCCGACTTCCACCTCTTTCCGAATATAAGCCCTGGAAATCTACAAGGCTCTTGCAGGTGCCTCTGTCTTTTCAGGAAGGAGTGAAGCAAAACTTCTATTTTCAGCTCCATCATAGACAAGGCTGTCTTACTTCCAACAAGCTCTGCCTTGTTCAAACTTTTTCTTTTATACAAGGAAGGAAAAAGAAAAACAGAAATTCCTGCTTGTACAGATTTACTTTAAATCCCTCTCTACGCAGGTGGATCTACCCTCCTTGGCCTGTTGTACTGTAAACTTTAAACTGCCCCTACAGCTAGGTCTGGGAAATTTTTCTTTTTCTGTTTTCTTCTTCAGTATACTTCCTTTGCACAAACTTTGCTCTGTGCTGTACTTAGGCCCAGATTTTCTGAAACATCAGTCTCTGCTGTGTGCAGCCAGGTTTCCAAACAGTGGAGAAGAAAAAAAAAATTCTCTTTCCTTTTTGAGGCTTGGTTTCTGCCTGCGCAGTTGCTTAGCACAGAAATCCCACTTTTATCACCATATGTAGAGCTTTGCTGGAGGACAAATTGTTACGCGTGTCGTCCGCAGCAGACTCGCGGCACGGCCCTCTCACCTTTTCACAAGGACTCTAGCCTCTGCTTCTTTCTCGCTGGTGGCAGTGGGCCGCCAACTCCATCCTCGGGCCTCTCCCGGTGCCTCCGGCCCCACTACAGTCTCCAGTGTTCCCAGTACTGATTCCACTATTCGTCGGGCCTCTCCGTGTGGCCCGCGGAGAGACGTCACCACTTGCGCCACGCCCCTCCCTAGGCGTGCACATCGCTGATCCTTATGAAGGGACCGCGGCGAGAACCTAGCCGCAGCCCCGGATGATGACATCAACCTCTGCATAGTATTTAAGCTCAGGCCTCGCTCCATAGTGTTGCATTGCAACAAGTCTCCTCGCTACTCGAGTACTCATTGCTGCTAAGAGATTGGTCTCTACTCTTCATTCCTGATCCTTGTTGTTCCTGTTTTCCTCGTTCCTGCCCTGCCTATGCTTCGGATTGATTACACTGACTTTGACCTCACTTTGCCTGACCATGCTACAGCCTATCTCCAGATCCAGACGTCTGCTTTGCCTGACCACGTATTGCCTATCTCCAGACCCAGACCTCTGCTTTGTCTGACCACTTATTGCCTATCTCCAGACCCTGACCTTTGCTTTGTCCGACTACACTATTGACTATCTCCATGATCAGACCTCAGCATTGCTTGCCACAACCCCTGGATTGCCGCTGGCCCTGACTCAAGCCTACCATTGGATGCCTCTTCTGCCTACTCCCTGGACGTGGACTTATTAGGCTTTGGCCTACCTTTGCTCGAGTGTCCTCAGTCTGCCTTTGTCTCATTGGTGCCCGAGTTTCCAGAACCTTACCCAGTCCAGAGTAGACTACTCCATCCCTCGCCTGCTGTCTCTGGGCTGAACCAACTTCTCTAGCTATTCTATCTCGAGGCCCACCTAAATCCTGCCAGCCCCGGCACCCAAAGGCTCAACCCGCGGGGAACAAGGGCTGGTATAGGTGAAGCTCCAGCGGCCTCTGCCTATCAGCCCACTCCACCTGCCGACAGTGGGGACCTGTAGGTCCTTAGCTACGGGTTGCGTCAACCCCACCAAGGGTCCACCTCCGACCCAACACAAATTGGTCTGGACTCTAGCTATTCCTTCCATAAAATTTATTATTTACAAGCCAACATAAGTAATAGAAACTGTTTACCTCAGCAATACTTCTAAACATGGAGCAGTACTTCATAGAATTGTAGGACAGTAATTATAAGCAGCTCTCTTCTCCTCATTCCCAGGACCTATCTTTCTCCCTCTGGGCCTGTGCTCTTATTCCTTTTCTAAGAGCTCCACCCTTAGAACTACCTGTTTGTCTATGCTTTTTAAGGTGGACTAGATTAGCTGCCTGATCCAGCACTGGTTAAGGAGGGTTTCCAGGGATATTCCTTTATCGACTATAGATTTGGGACATGGACCACATATGCCAGTGTCCAGCAATGTCCCTGTGACCCTTTACAAAAGTCACTTGTTTCATGCACTTTTGAATGTCTCTATCATACCACCCTCCCTCTTTCTCTCCTCTAGAGTGTATATATATATTTAGGTCCAAAATCTCATTTCATAGAACTTTTGGTGCAAACTCTTTCTTGAATTTTTGTCCCATAAATACAGAAATATATATTTTCATGAGCTAAATTTAAATTGCCAAATGCTTGTCTACTCCTCAAACTTCCTTTTATTGTTCTTTTTTGTCTGGTCATCTTTTCCTACTAATTTAGGCTTTCATCTCAATTGGAAACAGTCTTTATCAAACTACAATGACAGAAGCCTTCATTCACCAGGGCATTTTTTCCTCCCCGGCATTCCAGCTTAGAAGAATCCAGGTCTGCCACATGACAGTGCACAGCACTACGACTAAGCCACCGGGCCAGCCACTCTAAGGGCAAGGGTCGTTCTTAGTGCCCCTCCCCTCGTCCCTCTTGGGCTTGTGTGCTTGCAGACTCGCAGACTGACTGAAAAGTGTAGTTTGGCATCCCCAACAGTCACCGTGCTTGCCCGCCCCCTGCTCCATTCCTCAAGCTTTCTAAGATCACTTCTCATTTTTCTATTCCATCAAGAGTGTCCATCCTGCTGTTCTCACTCCTTCCCATACATTTTTACCCTTCTAATCATGCCTAACACCACTAGGAGGCTCCCTGCCATTTTAAGTGATTCTTTTTGTTACATTATGTGAAAAACCTGACTTTCCTAGAAAACAAAACAGAATTAAATGTCAGTTTCTGCTCCGGTTGGTGCATGAGTGTGTTGGACCTCAAGCACAGCCGTTCCAACCAGGGGCCCTTTATTCGTGTCACTGCCCCATCAGAGCCCTGAAATGCTCCTGGGCCAAGCCTGCTGGAGTTGTGGATGCGTGTTCTAGCAGACCGCGGGTCTGCTCTGACACGAAGCGAGTGGGTTGTTTTCATTGTGCAGAAGGATGTCATTGCTTGGGGAAAGAGTCCCAGTAGTGTTAAGCATTATAAAAGGGATGGGATTTGAGAAGTGGGATTTTTAAGAGTACATTTTTTTCCTGTAAAGAATTTCCAAGTTAATAGTTTTTGACTTCATTTAAAATCTTTAATTGATAGCCGTGTAGTACTGCTTTCTGCTTATACTTCTCAAACATTGCACTATATACAGAGTACAGCATTTGTTAACAGTAAATAATATACGAAATTGCTAATAACAGCTGACTCTCTTCCATTTCACTCTCCTTTTTTTTTTTTATCTTGCACAACTGTGGCCAAATAACTCAGATATGAGCCGAGCAGATATTGCAGTGTTTGAACCTCTGCGTGAACATCCATGTGCAGTAATGTGAACAAATTGTAACATTGACGCGGCATGCCCCTACACAGGCAGCATCCTCTGCTGAATTCGAATAAAGACAAACTTTGCTAGGGATGGCTTCTCCGCCACATTGTGCAGTACGTATCCACTGTGTGTGATCTTGCTGGGATGCAAAAAGGATTTTGTTGGTAATTGTACGTAGCTTCCATGCGCAGAACCCCATTGTAGAAGACATTTCAGTTCTGTGCTGTGCCTAATACGACAGGAAAGTGACTTATTTTAACTGTACAAGATTAGTTGCCATAGGAGGTCTTCTCTTGTGTTGTTGACTTCCTCTGTACTTAAGGAACATTTCAAACCATAATTGAATAGACTTCAATTTGTGTTACAAGACAGGGATCATCAGGTCAGAACAATGGATGGGATTGAGCTGGTCCAGCATGATTCCCATTTAGATCCTTTAGAACCATGGGGCTCTATTTTTCTTAAAACCACAGGTAGCAAGCAGCATCTCTGAAAATATTATGAGTAAAATGGGGAATTATATCACTGCATTTGGAAAGTGTAATATAAAATCCCAGTGCTACTGACTAGACTAGCAGGATAATGTGCCATTTAAATCATACTGCAGAAAAATAGGTTTTACAATACTGGACAACACTCCCCCCCCCCCAAGGATTGTGCACTGTTTGCACGATAGGGGACTTTTAGCTGGGGTAGTAAAGCCATGGAACAAGTTCTTCCAAGCACAGAGCGTACTCTATCCGTTTATAGTTGATAGGAGAGCATATGGATTATCGATCAGTGATTAGTGTGTTTTCCTTGCAAGGTCTCTCTCTCTCTCTTCCCTTACTCCTTCACAGCTAGCTCTCATCAGGGAGGAATGCTCCCACGTGAACCGCAGAAAATGTTGGCAGGGTATTAGATTTCTGACTTTCATCGCAATGTGCTCTGGCAGCTGGGGGCACGACAAGAGAGCAGCGGTGAGAGTCTGTATCTGAAGGTGTGGGAACTCTGCTGAAATTTCAATAAAAGTCCAAGGAGAACATGCTGGGTTTTTTTGTTTTTTTAATGAGGGGAGAAAACAGTGTACAATGACCCTGCCCACTTCCATCTCTGGTTTGGGAGTTAGAATAGGTCAGAACGAAACTCTTATGATTGACATGGAGTTAAGTGCAGGTTAGACAATGCTGTCAGTAAATTAGCAGCTGTAGCCTTTGGTTTTCTTCCAAGGTTCCTCCCACAAACATATTGGGGGGCAATGTTGATGAATAGCTACAAGGCACAGACACACTTTTGTATGCATGTAACTTGTAGCCAATTTTCAAAGGGAATCCAGGTGCATAGCAGGGTCTATGTGGTGGTGGATTGGATAGTAGGGGTGGTGGATTGGTTGACAGTCACAGTGAGTTGAAATTGTAGTGGGTAAGATGGTAGTTGATGGAATGGGGTTGTCATCTTCTGGTGGGTTCGGTCAGTTTGTATTATGGATCTCTATTTTATTCAAAACATTTTCTATACTACTTTCCCAGGCTCGTGCCCTTCAAAAACGGTGTGCATCGCTGGCAAAAAATGCAGACATCAACATACAGTAACCGACTTACATATCAGACTCAGCATAATACATTTGCAATAAAAATGTCTTATCAGAAATGACATAATCATCAAGACTGTAATCGGCATCACAAGGGCCTCACATTCCAAAAATGTAAAATCCCCCCTTCACCATAAAAAAAACATACTTGCCAAGAATAATAAAAGTAGCATCACTCCCCAAAAAATATCCCAATGAACCCCATCAGATAAATGCCATAATCTGTCAGTCGACCCAGCTCTCCCCCTCCAAAAAATACCTGCCTTCTGTTTCATTGCATAGGTGATAAATACATCTTAACACAAGTTCCAGACAATACAGAGTTTCAGCAATTTCATCTCCACTTATTTCCAGTTCACACTCTTAAGATATTATCCAGTAAAACCAGCTTTGCACTTACTTTCTGAATTTAATTTCATTTGTCTCAGAGTGAATGTCTATTGCAACCACTACTGAAAAAGCTCGTAACCCATATCCCACCAACTGCTGTGATGGGATCTTCAGGAGAGCATTCTTACCAAAATGAAGAACATGTATGGGGATATAACATTCAAGTTTATTTGTGAAGTAATGTAGTCCTATGCCTCTTAGTGCACAATAAATTAAGGTCAGGAGCTTAAAGAGGGCCCTGCCTTTTACTGGGAGCCAGTGATTCTGTCAGAGTAATTGGTCCACACATGTATAGTGCGAGGTACCCATCACTACCCGTGGCATGACATTTTGTAATATCTGCAGCTCAGGGCTACTAAGGATTGGGAGATCCATGTACAGGTTATTACAATAGTCCACCTGAGATATTGTTAAAACACTCTTGACTGATTTAAAAGTTCTTGGCGTCAACAGTGGCTATAGTTGTCTAACAGTACACAGTGTCAATTATACTTTATGCACCATGCACAATACTTGAGTCTTCAGATCAAATGCTGTATCCAACATTACTCCCAAATTTCTAGCCTTCACAGAGGGCTGGATTGTTTCCTCTATCTAACCATCAGCGGAAAGTCAGCAGGCTTAGGGACACTTATCCTCAGAATCGGTTTTACTGCAATTAAAGGCCAAATTGTTTAAAAATAGCTAAGCCACTATAGCCCTAAGACAGCTGAATAAATGCACCAGTAAGATCATTACCTAAGGGAACTATCAGCTGGATAATCCCTCCCACCAGGCTTATAAATTGAAAAATAACAGTGAGATGGACGAGCCTCAAGGTACACCAAGCATAACACTTTGTCAATGATGAAATGTCATGCATGCAAACTATATGTTCTATGTTGGCTAGATAGGATGTAATCCAGCTCCCAACCACCCCATCCACAAACACAGCTGATAACATCTGGCAGGTAGGATCTACTGATCAGAGAGGTGAAAAGTGTTCTACGAGTACAGGAATACACCAAAATAGATTTGCCCTGGTTTATGCAATGTAAGGCATCATGCATCAAAGAGACTAAATTAGTCTTTGTACTTTAGAGGGGGCAAAAATACAATTGTTTGTTGTCCTAGGCCTGGGAACCTTTTAAAAACCTAGAAATCTGATTAAAAACTGTTTTCTGAATTAACTTTGCCATGTATGGTACATTAGTTTTGGATGATAATTCTTACATGAGGCTGGATTAGTGAGACCTTTGTTAACATATCAATTTTTTTAGGCAATCAGGCTGACATCCCAACTAAGGGATATGCATTTGTTTGAAACGAATAGATAAAACATAATAAATGAGTCTATTTTTGTTTCATTTGTGGCCCTCTGAAATAAATGGAAAGATTCTCATAATTCTATGGCCCATTGAAGTTTATGGCTGTGTACTGCTGAGCAATAAAATTAGTAACTACAGCAACCAGCTCTTGCTGAATGATCTGACAGCCTTGTCAGAGCTGAGGCTGGAAAAGTTGGTAAGGAAACTACAGAGGATAAATCACAATGTAGCATCTTTTAAACTAGCCAATAGCTGTTATCTGGATGAAGTGATGCTGAGCTGCTCCAACTGAGCATGTGTAAGAAGCTCTGTATTTCTTCTCTAGCACTTGGTAGAGAAAGATGTGTTTGGAAAAGGCTTCTTAGAGTTTAAAAAAAGCTAGAAAGTGTGGGATTTGGCACTGGTAAAAGGCTACTTCTGACCTTCTCTATGGTGCAGTGATCTCATTCACTGTGCCAGAAGGTGAGAGGCAGTGGCACTGTTGCTGGGTTTTTTTTTTTTCTCTTCAATGGAAGAGGGTCAGGGTAGGATACAGTGTGGAGACAGTAGCAGTGCTAGTTATTTTTTATTTTTTGTCTCTCTACTCACTAGTGAGGTGAGAGCACACTGATAGACTGGAGAGAAGAGTCTTGCCAGGCTGCCAGTCTTTTTCGTTCTGTTAGTGTTTTATAGGGGTGTGCATTCGTTTGAAACGTATTGGCAATCCGCAACGTATAGGGCCATATTCGTTGTATTCGTGGGGAAGCGAAACATATCAAGATTCCCGCGAATACAACAAATCTTCACTGAATTATTCGGAAGTCTAAAGGAGTGAATTTAAACAAAACCCCCACCCTCCTGACCCCCCCAAGACTTGCCAAAAGTACCTGGTGGTCCAGCGGGGGTCCTGGAGCCATCTCCTGCACTCAGGCCGTCAGCTGCCAGTATTCAAAATGGTGCCGATAGCCTTTGCCCTTACTATGTCACAGGGGCTACTAGTGCCATTGGTCGGCCCCTGTCACATGGTAGGAGCACAAGATGGCGCCAACCATCCATTGCTCCTACCATGTGACAGGGGCCGACCAATGGCACCAGTAGCCCCTGTGACATAGTAAGGTCAAAGGCTATTGGCGCCATTTTAAATACCAGCAGCCGACAGCGTTACTGCAGTAGATGGCTCCCAGACCCCCGCTGGACCACCAGGGAGTTTTGGCAAGTCTTGGGGGGGTCAGGAGGGTGGGGGATTGTAGTTAATTAAATTTTAACCGGGAAACGAATAAGAATGGAACGCATGAACGGATCGGGGGGCCCCCTTGCCGAATGCAACATATCTGCCCCCCCCCCCCAAATACGAATACCGAATGTAACGTATGCGGTCCCTCTACACATCCCTAGTGTTTTACAGGTTTTTTTGTGTGTGGATTGTAAAAGCAGTCAGTTAGTATGGGCTTAATTTGTGGAGGTTCAGGGTGGAATGCAATTCTGACTCTTCTTTTCAGACTTAAGAGGCAGACCAACAGGGTTATTCTGCTCCAGCCCTTCCTGTTCAGGTAACCTGCAGGGAAGAGAAGGCAGGGACTGAGCCTGAAACACACAGAACTCACTCTTTAATCCAGGCTTTCCTCTCTTGTTACCCCTCTCCCCCTCATTCTCCTATATTGCAGAGCACAGAATGAAAAGGGGTGATATTGAAGCAGACACTGCAGAGCAAAGAGTGGACATAAAAATAGTTTGAATTAACACAAGTTTGAAAGTTGTGAGCAGCAGTGCCAATCGTCAAGGCTTCAACCCTGGTCTTGATGAATGGCACCACAGCTCACAACATTCAAATTTATGCTAATTCAACTTATTTTTGTTTCCATTATTGAGGGCTTAATTTCTGGCAGAACAACCCAAAGCAATGTTTTGCCACTTTTTTTCTTGTACCTGAGAAAGTAAAGCAGAGCCAGCAGTGTATATCAGTTTTGCCTCCCCTAATGAAACAGAACAGAGCCAGTACTTGTATGGATCATTTATGGCCTCCAGCCTTTGGAGGAAGCAGAGAAGAACAGAGAGTGTTAGAACTGCTTACCCTGAAACAAGGGCAGCCAGGTGGCTTTGAAGTGTGTGTGTGTGTGTGTGTGTGTGTGTGTGTGCGCGCGTGCCACCCATCTCACCCCCTCCATAGTTCCACTTCTTTTTTCTCTACAAATTAAGCCCTAGTCAGCACTGAGTGCACACAGCACACATATACACATTGTGAATAGGGGTTCAGTTACAGTATCAATACAAAAATTCCTTTGTAATATCCAAGCCCCAGTAGGCAGGCAGTGCACCTCAACAAATTCCATCATGTCAGGAATAGAAAGAGGAGGGAATGGCAGATTTGGCAGCTGTGATAGGGTCAGATGAATTGGTGAAGAGCCAGCCCAGCCTAATAGAACAAATAAAAAAAAATATGCTGTACCAGGCACTGGGAGATGCACTGTGGCAGGGGCCCTAGGTCCACTAGAATCTATTCCTGAAGGACCTAACAGAGAGATACAGAAAATAGTGGGGATTTCCATTGAAGCATCAAGGGTGGGAAGCTTCTCTGTAAAAAGCAGGAAGAATTTGTGAAGCCTCATAAGTGTCTGAAGTATTTTTACACCTTTGTGCTGTTTGTGATTGAAGCTTTCCATGCCTTTAGACTTTAGATACCTTTGTGCTGCTTGCAATTTCCTATACTGTATGCCTTGAGGGTTTTGATGACTTTATGCTGTTTGCGATTCTCTGTAGTATGTCTTGGGGATCACTGCTCATTAGCATGTATTAGCTCTACAATTACCACAGTTATACCAGTAATAGATGGAACCATAACAGATTTATTTATTTATTTATTTATTTAATAATACTTATATCCCACCTATAGCTATTTAATTTCACTGTACCAGCCATGTGTACATAACACATGCATGGCTTGATCTTTGCAGTTTGACAGAAGCATATGCTATTGTTAGGATCAAACACATTCCTTCTACAGAGACAGATATCCCTCACGCTGGCTATACAATATTTGCTGACTTTTGGGCTTGCCCTGACCATCCGTTTCCTTTGCATGCTTGCTAAACCATTCCTCAGGCTTTTCATGTCCTTCCTGAAACTATTGTGGCCATCCTGATGCCTTGGGCTTTTGATTTTGATGCCATTCTTCCTTTCACCTCAGCCCTCGAGGTACACCTTGGGGGGGGGGGTGGGGGGTTCAGCCACTCTTCTTGCTGCATTTCTCTATTCCTACGATTTCTGTTTATAATTGCCAGCACCACTACTACTGCTGCTATTCCAATCCAGTTGTGGTACATTAAGATGCTTCCTCCTCTGCTCCTGTTGTCTTCAAATTTCTTTCCAAATCCCCTTCCCCTAGGGTATTTGCAATTATTTTGGTCTTGCCCTGGCCATCCAATGTTTTACACATACCTTTCCCACTCAGTTATCTTTAATGGTTTCATGCCCTTGGACATTTTTTTCAAACTCCATTCCCTTATGGTTCTTACAATTATTGTTGTCATCCAGTATTTAGCCTTCAATGCATTATACCACAGCAAAAGGCAAGGGCTGTAGAACTGCAGTACCCAGAATGAGAACCGCATAATTCCATGATTGCTGCTTCTGAAATAATGGAAGTGATATTTGCAAAAACTGATTCAGAAGAAGATTTGTGTCCTGCATTTCCTGATTCGTAGGATATTATACAGCTAGTACCTAAAGAGCTTTTGGTACCTCTAATCAGTAGCATCTTAGCCTCCAGTGAAGACCACTTCCATGTCCGAATAGCCAGTTCCTTTACCTAATGATGCAATACGGAAGTGAGACCAGGGCTCCTCCAAGTATTTCCTCTGGCTTCTCCCTGCTTAGGGCTTTCTACCAATTTGGTTGGTGCCTATTGACCCTCATTTGGAGCCTAAACCTAGTTCATCAAATCTTTTCTATGTCAATTAAAAACAGGTTGCCAACTATGACAATTAAATAAGTCAAACACCCACCCATTTTCTCTTCCTCATATCTGACCTGGGTGACACAAGCCAATTCACAGCTAATATATTCATCCTTATGGTTCACCGTTTCTTGGTTTCATTTACTGAAGGCAGTACTGCATGTTTCAACGTTAACATTCATAAATAATACAGTCGCTCTTAACTCATAAAATGATGATGATCCCTCTTTCCAATCAATACAAATATTTTTGTGGACATTTAGGTCTATAGCATGGCACTCCAAGTTATTTTGAGTGGATATCAAAGTCAGACAACCACTGATGTCATGAAGGCCAGGACTAGTTTATCACAGAATGAAAGTACAAGAACTATCGCTATATGATATCCCATGTGTACAGCATTCTCTTTAACTGTGGTCTTGTTTCCAAAGTACAGACTTTATGGTGGTTAATTGCAGTTCCTATTACTGAATACATCTTTTGTAGTGCAAGGGGAATTCTCTGTTTGCTGGGAATTACCTTACATCCCTGTTTCTTTTTTCCACTCATTATCACTTTGATTTCTTTCTGCACTTTTGCTCCCAACAGGGTTAACCAGTTGGCAGCTGCCCTAGATTGCTTATAGCTCCCCATTCCATTTTCCTTCTGCAAGCTGCTAAGTGACAGTGGGCTGATTTTGAGTTTCAGTTACATTAACGAACCACTTCCAGTTTTACATTTTAAAGCAACAGCACAGACCTAAAAAAAAATGTTTTTAGTTAATTTGCCCTCTCTTATTGTTGAATAAAAGGTTTGATCATGTTCATCAACACTAGAGCTGGACAAAAAGATTATAAATCAGGATTACAATCTTCTTCTTCTGTGCCCATCGTCCCAATATCTCTTGTCAGATGGGTGTTAATGGATCGTGGATGTGTTTTTACATGATCTAATCTATAAATATTTGGGGACTGAATAAGCTTTCCCAGGTCATATCAGTATGTGGATCCTGTCGATGTTATCTAGGATCATGATCTGCTAAACTCCCCCCCCCCCCATACTGAAAACCAAATGAGATTCAGGGTTTTAAAATTGTGATCCTAAATCATCATCACTGATACATACAAACTACATATGTAGCACAGACAGCTGAAGAGTGAACTCAGGGAGGACATTTTTATTTTTAATAAGTGGTGAGCCAATAATTGGATTTTGTATTCCCCTCACATAACACAAAATAAACAGTGTAAAACATGCAAAATAGAATATATTAGGACAAAAAAGAGAGGACATTTGGAAATAGGATTAATGAAATGGTACAATAAAAGGGCCTATGCACTGAAACTCATGATAAAAATGTTTTAGTGTGCGTGTGCTAAAATGTTTTACATGCATACTAAAGCTTCATATACCATGTGATGTGCTTAATCTTTTAGCATATGTGTTAATAGTCTCAATAGTGCATGAGCAGACCTGCACACGAAGCCATAGAATTGTGACTTTTAATGCAAGGAACCTCTGGTTTCTTTACTAAAAGGAATGTACTAACAAGCTGGGGAGGTTCAGAGCCATTCAGTTTAAAGAGAGATTTGGGTAGAAGCTGGGATAAAATTGGAAGTTGAAAGGAGAAGTAAGTTTTCTTCAAAAGCTGAGTATTTGCAGAAGAGGATACAGATTACTAAGGAATTAGCTTCCAGAAAATTAAAAGAGTGAGGTCACAAGTTTATTAATCTTTCTACTGTTCTATTATTTATTGACTTTATTTGAAACCAACTTGAGTGCTGTAAATATTCTTCAGTCATCTAATCTAATATCAGTAAAGAAATTGGAAACAACATTGTTTCTCAGTGTACTTTTTAGATGCAAAAGCTTGTGATCTTTATCAATACTGTTTACAAAGGAGGAAAAGGGTTGATATGTATAATGAACAAAAGTACAGTCCTCTTTTCCTCATTTCCCATCCTTCTTGCACCATATCTATCTCTCTATGTCTATATCTCTCTCTTTCTCTAGCTGTATAAGTAATCCTGGGACATGGGGCTATATGTCAGTGCCGAGGGTAGAACCAGCAGAGCATAGGGTCCCCTGGAGAGGCAGAGAAAGAAAAGAGACTTACAGAAGAGTAAAAAATAGAACAAAGGCACACATTTCAGAAGTCTACCAAGGAGGAAAAGATCAGAAAGTACCTCACCCATCCCTGGCACATGCATTCCACATGTCCATTTCATTGACAGCAGGGAAGGAAATCCACTAGCTCTGATTCAGGAAGACACTGGCATCTGACTTTTTTCTTCTATGGGAACTCCATAATGTTAAGGTGGCAATGACGTAATTCCTATAGATTGCTCTTACAGTTTGAGACAATGCGAGCCATACAACACATGCAGGGCAACATTTTAGCAAAATCACGATGTTCTGTTGGATCTTGTAGAATGGGCCTTTTTTTGCATGAGTTATAACATTGTGCCTTATAAGAACTTAAAATGTTCTATGTTGGCTGAGACCAAAAGTCCATCGAGCCCAGCATCCTGTCTAACAGCGACCAATATGGGTCACAAGTAGGTACCTAACAATCCCAAAGTGTAGTACCAAAGGGTTCGGTGTTCGGACTGGTTCTGTTCAATATCTTTGTAAGTGACATTGCAGAAGGGATAGAAGGTAAAGTGTATCTATTTGTAGATGATACTAATATCTGCAACATAGTGGACACACCTGAAGGAAGAGAGAGAATGAAAGGTGATTTAAGAAAGCTTGAAGAGGGGTTGAAGATTTGGCAGCTGAGATTTAATGCCAAGAAGTGCAGAGTCCCGCATCTGGGATGCGGTAATCCAAAAGAGCTGTATGTGATGGGTGGTTAAAGACTGATGTGCACGGACCAAGAGAGGGACTTTGGGGTAATAGTGTTTAGCAATCTGATAGTAGCAAAGCAATGTGACAAGGTGATAACTAAAGCCAGAAGAATGCTGGACTGTATAGAGAGAGGAATAACCAGTAAGAAAAAGGAGGTGCTAATGCCCTTGTACAGGTCCTTGGTGAGGCCTCACCTGGAGTACTGAGTTCAGTTCTGGAGACCATATCTCAAAAAGGACAGAGACAGGATGGAGGCGGTCCAGAGAAGGATGACAAAATTGGTGTGGAGTCTGTATCAGAAGACTTTTGAGGAGAGGCTGAAGGATCTGAATATGTACACCCTGGAAGAGAGGAGGTGCAGGGGAGATAGGATACAGACCTTCAGATACCTGAAAGGTATGCATGAACTTAGAACCTTTTTACGTTGGAAAGAAAACAATAGAACTAGGGGCAATGAAATGAAACTCCAGGGGGGACGACAGAACCAACAGCAGAAAATAATTCTTTATAGAGAGGGTGGTAGATGCCTGGAATACCCTTCTAGAGGAGGTGGTGAAGATGAAAACAGACAAAGAATTCAAAGGGGCATAGGATAACTACTGTTGATCTCTAAAGGCTAGAGGACGTAAATGAGATAAGCGTGCAGCGGGGTAACTTGCTGGTCCAGCGGATACTACCCTTAGCAGAAGACATGGAGATTACTACCCTTAACCAATAAGCCTTGATGCTTTTAATACAAGTGCAACATTGCTCCCCGCTTAAGCAACAGGGGGGGAAAAGAGGAATTGGATTCAGACGACAACTAAGGGCCCCAACTTCCATGGTCTGAGATACTGATATGCAGACTTAAGGGAAAAATAAAAGCATAGGACTGCTTTTACAGCCAAGTCCTAAAGGAGATGAAGAAAGTGTGCATGCGGGTAACTTGCTGTTGTGGTGGGGAAAAGCCAGCAGCGCCTGATGACATCCCAGATGTAGGCCTATAAAAGGCCACTACTGCAGCTCCTCCATGCCTCAGCAATAGGTCCACTACTGAGAAGTAGAGTGAGTTGCCTCAGTGCTCCTGGTCTTCGTCTCAGTGTTCTCATCTTCCTCTCTTCAGTTTCTGGTCTCCTTTGTTCCTTGTTCCCATGGTCTTTATCTGTGGTCAGTCTTCAATTTTTCTTCTGGTCTTCATTTGTGTTGAGTCTTCAGTTCTTTGGTATCTTCAGTGTCCTTGCCTGCCCACCTGTGTTGTTACTCACCTCCCTGCCTGCCTGTCCATCTGGGCTGCCCTTGACGGATCTATGGTTCTGCCTGCAGCCTGACTCCTGTCTATGCTTGAGCTGTGCCTGCCACTGACCACTGCCTGACACTTGACTATGTCTGAACTTTGCCTGCCTCGACCATCACTAACTATGCCTGTACCACTTGTCCCGGACTGTGGCCTGTGACCAACCTCTCTCCACAGATCTCCAGCTCAGCAGAGGTCCCTACCTAAGACCTGCCAGGCCAGGCACCCGAGGGCTCAACCTAAGGGGAACAAGGGATGGTATAGGTGAAGCTCCAGTTGGGTTTCTGCCTAACCAGCTCTGCCAGCCAACAGTGAGGACCTGCAGGTAGAACCAACTCCACCTTGGTCCAAGGGTCCATGCCTGCAACACCGATTTCTACGGTCTGGGGTACTGATACACAGACATAAGGGAAAAAGAACAGGACTGCTGCTACAGCCAAGTCTATGAGCAAAGCATGTCAAGCAGCACTGTTTTCAAGAAAGCTCATCACCCAGTAAAAAAAATGTTGCTAGCTGCAATTTTTATGGGTTATCAGAAGGCTTGGAGATAACTGTATGGAGTGGCAGATATTACTCTTAAGAGGAACATGAGAATATCCTGCACAGAGTGGCAGTTACTACCTTAAGAAACTTGCTGGGCAGACTGGATGGACCATTTGGTCCTTTTTTGTCATCATTTCTATGTTTCAAAGGGAAAATCCATATCTTGTTGCTCATTCCGAGAGATAAGTGGAGCCTTTCACAAGTCTACCTAGCTAATAATTGTGCATGGACGTTTCATCTAGGAACTTGTCCAAACACAGCTTTCCTAGGTGCCTTGGTTCATCTTCTAGCAACAAATCCCACAGCCTGGTTTTGCTTTGAGTGAAAAAAAAAACTGCTTTCTCAGATTTGTTTTAAATCTACTCCTTGTTAGTTTCATGGAGTGTCCCCTAGGGTTAGGACTATTTGAAAAAGCAAATAACTAGTCTCACCTTACCTATTCTACTCCACTCATGATTTTATAAGCTTCTGTCATATCCCCTCTCAGTCATCTCTTTTCCAAGCTGAAGATCCCTAATGTCTTCAGCCTTTCTTCATAAGGGAATCTATAGCATCATCTTGTTGCCCTGCTCTGTATCTTTTCTAGTTTCACTAGATCTTTTTCTGAGATGGGGCAACCACACAATTGCACACAATACTGAAGGTGTACTGCACAATGGACTGATACAGACACATTATGATATCCTCAGTGTTATTTTCCATTCCTTTCCTAATAATTACTGACATTCTGTTTGCTTTTTTAATCACCACTGCACACTGGGCAGAGGATTTTGTTGGGACTGGGGTTATTCGCTCTCAGCTGATGGACAAAATATATCAGTACAATGTCGTCATCTTTATGCTTCAAGTAATACTACAGGGAGAAGGCCAATACTTTGAGAAAGTTGCCAGTGGGAATTCTTCCTTTTATTACAATCTATCAGATTTATAAACAGTTTCTAGACAGAAAAAAACACTATGCAAAGTTATAATTACACAAATTGCCTCAAGCTTTACGTTTTGGTTATCACTGCCAGCATATAACAAATGTTTCAGCTTAGCACATCTGCTGAGATAAGAGAGAGGCTACACATTCTTATTTAATCTCTGAGGCCTTGTCTTAGACTCCTTTTCTCAAGGCCTACTAGTCGCAGTTCTCATAAACATATTTAGCAAGCAATCCTGCGGTTTGTGTGACTACAGAAAATATTGATCTGCTATTGTAAGATAAATTGAACATAGGGGTACAACCATAGGGTGAATAGTCTATCAACCTTATCAGTTTCAAAGTATTGTCCATAATGCTACCAAAATCCTTTTCCTTAGTGGGGATGCCTAATACCTATAATGTACCTATAGTTAGGATTATTTTTCCCTATGTGCCTCACTTTACGCTTGTCCATATTAAATTTCTTCTTCCATTTAGCTGCCTAGTTCACAGTCTGGCAAGATCCTTCTGCAGTTCCTCACTGTTCATGTTTTAACAACTTTTAATAATTTCTTTAATTTATTTATTTACAGGCTTTTTTTTATACCGCCTATAGCAGAAACACTGTGCTAAGTGGTTAACAGTAAAACACATGGGTAACACAATATCATACTGCAAGTACATCAACATAATTGACTAAACAAAACTGAATACATGTCCATTTGAAAAGTACATAAGACATCAGGAAAACGCCAAATGAAAGAAGTGTGCTTTCAGCTGTTTTCTGAAGGATTTATAGTCAGTGAGATTTCTCAACTCTGTGGTTAGCTCATTCCACAGGGTGAGACCAGAGACTGCAAAAACCCTAGTACGACTTGTCTGGTGGTGACAAGTTTTAAAAGTAGGAACAATGAGTAAATCTTTATATGCAGATTTTTAAGATCATTGAGGAACATACCTCACCAATTTAGCAGCCAGAAAAGGTGGACCGACAGAGTGCAGGGTTATGTATAAGGGTTATAAGACTGAACTGAATCCTGTACTTGACTGGAAGCCAGTGAACTCGGCATAGTGAAGGAGAGAGATGTTCCCTAAAAGGGCAAGAGATGATCAAACGAGCAACTGCTGTAGGAGTTGGATGGACCCCTATCATATACTTTGCTATCCCAGCGTATAGGGACTTGCAGTAGTCTACATAGAAACATAGAAATGACGGCAGAAAAAGACCAATCGGCCCATCTAGTCTGCCAGCAAGCTTTGACTCTTATTTTCCATACTTATCTGTTTCACCAATCACCAACTTCAGGGCTCTTCTTGGTAACTGATTCAAATTTCCTGTCATCTCCTGTCATTGATGCAGAGAGTAATGTTGGAGTTGCATCAAAGGTGAGCATAAGGCTTATGGTAAAGGGTTGTAACCGCCGCATTAAGCAAGCTACCCCGATGCTTGTTCACCCAGACTGCACAGATCGATGCCTTGTTGGATGATGTCTGAATTCAAATCCTGTTTTCCTCATTTCCCCCTACCATTGAAGCAGATAGCAAATCCTGTTTTACTCACTTCCCCCTTCCGTTGAAGCAGATAGCAATGCTGTATATGCTTTCAAAGTGATGTATCATGCTTAATTGGTTTAGGGTATAAACACCGTAATAAGCAGCTACCCCCATGATTGTTTACCCAGATTGTAAAGTTCAGTCCTTGTTGGTTGTTGCCTGAATGTAAATCCTGTTTTCTACTTTTTTCCCCCTGCCGTAGAAGCAGAGAGCAGCACTGTATATGTATTCAAATTGATGTATCAGGCTTAATTGGTTTAGGTTAGTAACCGCCGTAATAAGCAAGCTACCCCCACGCTTCTTTGTTTACCCAGATTATTTTATTTATTTATTTATTTAGAGTTTTTATATACCGGCAATCATGAAAACATATCTTGCTGGTTTACATAGAACGGGGGTGCAATAAATACAAAAAATGATAGTAAATACATGGAACTAGAACTGTGGTGACAGAAGGTACAGTTACATTTAACAAGGGAAGCCGAACTTGGAAGGAAGAAGAGAGGAGAGACTAGTTAACAAAATACAATATAAATGTAGTATAGAATAAATATTAAATACAAACGGCAAGGTGTTTTATGAAGTTTAGTCCTTGTTGGTTGTTGTCTGAATGCTAATCCTCTTTTCCACATTATCCCCTGTCGTAGAAGCAGAGAGCAACAATGTGTATACATTCAAGTGATGTATCAGGCTTAATTGGTTTAGGGTAGTAACCGCCGTAATAAGCAAGCTACCCCCACTTTTATTTATTTACCCAGATTGTGAAGTTCAGTCATTTTTTGTTGTTATCTGAAAGCAAATCCTCTTTTCCACATTTTCCTTTGCCGTTGAAGCAGAGAGCAATGTTGGGGTTGCATTAACCATGCAAGGGATTTTTTTTTTTTTTAGTAAGGGTAGTATAATCACCAGATAGTGAACATTCCAGCAAGCCACCCCCATGGCTCTACTATTCATTCCCATCCTCTAGCCTCTAGTGTGGTTATCTTGAATGCTTGCACTAGTATTCTGAATATTTGTGTCATCTGCAAATATGAGCAACTCATGTTAAACAGCACCAGTTCTAATTCTATTATACTCCACTGAGAACTTTATTTTATTTATATACCCTCATTCTGTTTTATCAATCACGGTGGTTCACATTAGCATAGTATGAACATAAACATTAGAATCATCCATTAATTAAAATACATTACAGTAAATTTTAAAAAGTATAATACTTCATCTTCCATATCAGAGAGGAACATTTTTCTCCTTCTATTAGTTGTTTACTTCTCTTTCAAAAGCTTGACTAAAGAGCCATGTTTCTAATTGCTTTTTAAAGGTTTAAATTCTCTTTGTACCCTTAATTCACTTGGCATGTTGTTTCATAGTTTGGGCCCTACAAGTCATAGAGTTCTTTTCCTCTCCTCACAGAGATGATTATAGATTGGTAGATTATAAATTTTGTATAAATAAAGAGCCATCTTTTTTCTTTTTTTTGAGAAGCAAGCTACTTTGGCTTCTGTCTAACATCTAGGATGAGTCTAATCCACATCATCAGTGCTGTGACCAAAAAAGCCATAGATATATGATGGGCCAAACACAGTTCCTAAACTGTAGGGGCAATTAATAGGTATTCCTGACTGACTCTGAGCTCCCATCAGGATATACACATTTACATGCACATATATACTAAACTTTAGTTTAGTATATATGTGCATGTAAAAGAAATTGAAAACCTGGTTATTCCTAAACCTGGTTATTCCTAAAAACTGGTTATTCCTAAAATTTCAAGAAATTGAAAACCTGGTTATTCCTAAACGCCTACCAACACCCCACCTAACCCCCCCCCCCTTTAACACCCACCATCTCTCCTACCTAATTGAATATACTGGATACATGTGTCTAGGAGAAGATAAAGGGGGTGCTGTCAGCTCCTTGGTTCTGCGGGGAGAGGTGGGAAGGGAGGGGACGATTTTCAGGATGTTTATGACAATAGAGAAGGGGTGATGTGTGTGTGTGTGGGGGGGGGGGTCCCTGACCTTCCCACTGCAACATTTAAACTAACATAGGGTGGTGGGGGGCAGCGCCCAACAGGGCCACCTATTGCATTAGGTTGTAGAAGGGAGAGAATAGGGCCACAGGCTCTTTTATTTCTGTCTTTTGTTTTATATTGTGGCAGCGCCACTTAACTGGATATCTTCAGATAACTTGCCCATTAAACAGCTTTGCTAAATATTTACTCCCTTTTTCAACAGCACAGACATTGGTCATGTTCACCCAGCGTCATTTGCAACCCGTGCTATGCATTTGTCAGTGTTAGGCTCTCCCTGCTTCGAGTGGTATAAATTGCAAAGCCGAACCTGATCCTTCTTGAAGTTTACGTGCTTGCTTTCTCCGTGTCCACTGTGCTGCCCGATTTGTGGTGGTAGCAGCTTCTCCAAGCCATTTATATAAATTAGAAATAGCAGGGGTCCAAGAGCTGGGCGGTAATGAGTATTGCACTGCTTTGCATTTGTTGACATTAAATTTCATTTGCTTTGTGTCGACCCAGTTATAGAGAAAACCTCTAATTGCTGCATTCTTTTTTTCTGTTTGTGTCCATTATGCAGTTCCTATTGTGTTGGTTATTGTGAAACTTGGAAAGTTTAGACTTCATTTTTTCAAGTCATTTATATAGACTAAAAATAGGAATGGTGGATTGACTGACCTCATTTAGCAGTTCCTACCAAGTCAGAGTCCCGAATGACTCCTCTATTTGATTGTTGGGGTATTTTTTGTTGTTGTTCTTTAGCCAAATTTTTATCCTTTGTTATTTACCATCCTGGATTCCCATTGCTTTCTGCTGAAGTGGTAATGTCTCTTAAGTGCAACTTTACAAAACCTTCCTGAAAATCTAGATAAGCTAAACTGCACGGGCTGCTACAAGCAATATTCTGCAAATGGCTACACCCTACATAGAGGAGCCCATACAGCGGTCATAGGGGATCCTTCTGAAATGCCAGTATCTTCTAATGAGGATGGAGCTGCAAATATTTTCAACATCCATTTCTTAGCTACTGAATGCCTGGAAGGCTACAAGGTGATCATCTAGAAATGTAATGTTGGTGAACTGTTTCCCTCAAAATAGAATTACCGGACACTTCAAGGGCAGCTGAAACCCTTTAATATCCCCCATGTTTCCATGGTGAAAAGAAATTATGTTAAGCTTCCTTCATTGTCCATCTGTAAGAGCCTGAGATTCATACTATACCTTCTATGCTACAGAGCTGCTCAGCTTGTCTTTAAAACTCACTGTGTGATGGCTCTTGCGTATCTCACTGATATCATCGGGCCCTATTCCTCAGCCTGCTCAGTCCAGCCACTGAGCTGTCTGCCTGCTGTTTCATTCTTCAGCATTAGCATTGCTGCTAGAACAGTATTCTCCTTCTCAGAGCTGAAAACTTTGAAATAACCATTATCTCTTTCTTGCGGTTTCTTCTTCCATTCCTCCACCTGGCTGAATCTAACACCATTTTCCAGGCCTGACTGCATGAAATCTCATCTGTTCATTAGTGAACCTGATCCTTGGTTCTCTAGCTCGTCTCCATTATTTTCACCCAGGTTTATGCAGTTTGCCTAACAAAGATCAGGAAAGGATCTGTGTAGCAACCCTACATGGTTATAATGGCAGTGTTACATCAGGCTTTAATTCCCGATGTACTGGACTAATGATAAGCAGAGCATGGCAGTATTTCCATGGCAGAATGGCATTTACAGGCCAAGGACACCAGAAGCTCCCCTGAAGCAGCATTTTGGAACAAGAATTGATGTCAGGAAGAGCATTATGTGAGATAAGTTACATCTTATATTCAGTTTTGTTGAAGAAAATACAGTTTTGAGAGTTTGCGTGGACACTTCAGTATTCACTCTGTTTTAGTACTTTTCTAAAATTTGGACCAATAATTACAATAGCACTGGTCCTCTCATAGTTCATATAACTGCCTGGGTGTCAGATATGACTGTCCTTCTATAATATACATCTTTAAATATTTAAGTTTGGTTTATTTGTTGTGAAAATTACCATGGCCACATTATAGACAACTGGGCCATGGTAATGCAGCCATGCTCAGCATATCTGGTTTCCCCGTGCTAATTGCTCCAAACTGAAATGGTCGGTTAGTGCGGGGAACCACCTCCAACTTGACAAACAAAAACTGGACCTCCAAACCCCAATGTAACCCCATCCCCATCCCGCTAACTGATATTGGGCCTATGGGTCCATGACTCCACCCCCACCCATCCAAACAGAAATGGAAGACCCTCACCCATTGACTTAATCAGAAGGCCCTCCCAATCCTCCATTAGGAGGAGGGAGCCAGTTTTCCTCGTTCTGGCTGCATTGCTGAAAGTAAAATGGTACCACTGACACGCCAACCTGCATGCCAAGCATGCTGAACATCTGCTTGGCTCAGTTTTTATCCCAAATATTTTACACATGTAACCCCGCCTCAGTGTGCCTCTCCTGCAAGGGTGGGGGACATAAAAGATTCTTACTCTTCGGGGCTGGGACCTTTAGATCTCGCACGTGTACTCCTTCTCCCAGGGCTGGAGCCTTTGTAGGTGTGGGGTGTGGGGGGGGGGGGGGGGGGGGGGGTAAACCTCCAGGTGACCTTTTTACACATTTATTTTGGGTTTTCCCTGGGAAGATGTTGTTCTTAATGTGGGTGCAGTAAGTGCAGAAGAAATACTCTGGAGTTACTTTGGTAGTGTCCAAGTCTTTACTGTTAATACTGGTGATGAATGGCATAAACTCAAACTGAGGCCCACAGAATTCTCTCCTCAATTTATTACGCTCTCTGTCCTCTACCTGTGCAGGACTCGCTCGTGTCGAGGCAAGGGGAAACATCCATGCTCCTGGATTAAGTGACGTGGATAGGATCTTTTAAGCTGGGTAAAACCCCTTCCAAACTGACAAAAACTGGTAAAAGGTCTATGGCACAGAGAGTAAATCCTCTCTTTCCTCTCCCCAGGTGGTGATCACTGGATGGGTGTCCCCAGTGATGCTGCTTTCCTTTACTTACGGTTAGCAGATCTTCAGGATCTCCTTGATCTTACACACTTTTTAGTGCTCTCTTTGGATCTCAGATGGGGGAGGGATCCTCTTTGAAACAAGCAATTCTCTTGCTTTTGGCAGGAAGGAAGGGGCAGCCAAAAGAGCTGACTTTAAACACAGGAGTCCTCCTCACAGCAGGTCACCACCACTTCGGGGCAGGTCTTCCCTATCCCTGGACGTCCCACACACAGGTTTCCCCAGTCCCTGTATGCAAGGAAAGACCCAGGTGCCAAGTGAGGCTCCTTACAATAAAACCTGAAAATCCCCCTAAAATAGACCCAGAGGGAGACTCTTAACCAGCCAGGTTGAGGACTGGAAAAAGAAACCCCTCTGGACCCTGGTCAGACCCACAGGCTGGGCTAACCTGCTCTTACTGACTGGGCCTGCAAAACAACAAAAGACAAAACTCCTCTCTAGCTCTGAACTCTTTCAACCCTAAAGGGCCTGCCTCCCGAGCTCACTGTGGAGAGCGCCTAAATAGACTGTCAGGGGCTCGGCTGCATTTGAATGGTACCTCCCTCTACTCTAACCTACATTCTCACTGACCTAACCCAAGGCACACCCAGGTCTTACGGGTGACGAGACTGTAGTCCCCATCACATACATCTCTGCTTCTGCTCTTTCATTTTTGGTCAAATTTGAATGACATATAGTATCTTCTCCTCTGGCTAAATCGTCTAGCCCCAATATTTTATACTTGGGAATCTCAGTAATATGAGAAAACTCTCCTTGCTGATCTGCTAGACTCTGCTTTATGCCCATTTTAGCTTCTCTGGCATTTTGTGCATGCCATGTACGTCACACTGCGTTCTCCTCATGCTTCTGCTCAGTGTGCTGGCTTCTGATACAGAACGATGCCATATTCAAACTCCTTGTCTTCACCTTTAAACGCATCCATGATTAAGCCACGATCTGCCACTGGCTGCCTCCTTGCTGTTTACGAGCTGAGTCTCACACTCTGCTGAGCAACCCATGTACCAAGCACTTTACTTCTTGGGTTCACACCTTCTTCCAGGCATTCAAGAAGCCTCCACCCTAGTAGTCTTCTATAAAGTCTTCAGAACCCACCTTTTCCATTTGGCAAACCCTAATGCCTAATCCCTCTTAACTTCTGTTGCGCTACTGTTCAGTTTGTCCTTATTTTGGTACTGTGTTTATTTTTTTTTATCAGTGTCATTAAGAGTACCTTGGATACAGCACCACGTAAAGACTATGAATAAACAAATGAATGCACTTACTGTATATGGGTCAACTGCAGGTACAGCCACCGCTGTACTTCTGAGTTCTTTTCAAATATATAGTCCTACGGCATTCCCCTTTTTGGATGATCAACTGTTAGCTCCAGTTAGCTGCAAGGATGAGCAAAGAGGGCAGGGGATATTGCAAACGCATGGAGCGGAAACAGAAAAGGAAGATAGCAGCCCGAGTCTAGACCTTAGTGGAGCTAAACCAGAAAACAACAGTTCTTTATAAAGATAACTTTCAAACAATGGCACACAATGGCATGTATGCATGCATATGGCCACGCTCAGATCTAGAACTCTATTTTATAATCCACATGTATCAGATGCATTCATATTATAAATATGCGGATCTTTACCCCGTAACATACGCATATCTGTATACTTATACACAAATACATTCAAAGCACTGAAAGCGAGTATTTCAATGCATTGAATGTATGTAGCTTTGCGACCTATATTAAAATTAAGTGCGCTATTATTTTATGCAAAAAAATAAAGTAGAACTTACTTGCCTAAATCAGTATACTTTAAAACATGTGCATGTAAGTGAAATTACCACTTTTACCAATTAGTCCACCAGTTTTCCCACTCCTCCAGGCCATTGAGCCCTTCCTGGTTCTTCAGTCTGAACTCCGCCCAGTTTTCCCACCCTGCCAATAGTTCACAATAAACAAGGTTAGTATCAGCTTCACCAGGTAATTAGCAGGTGTAACATTCAGCGAGTAAATGTCTTTTAAAATAGCAACTTCCGCATCTACCCCAGAATGCCCATAGACATGTACTGTATAGACGCACGCACGTTTCATGCTTATAAAATAGCATGGACGTGAGCAGATGCTACTTATCTGCGTGTATCCTGGCTTTGACACGCAGAGCTCTTTGAAACATCACCCCTACAGGTGAGGGGGAAAAAAATACAAAAAACAAGAAAAGAAAACTACTTCTGGAGGTCAGAGAAGACATTTTAACAAGTGTTTTCTGAATATGTTTCTTAGTTGCTTTGCTCTTTCGAAGGGTTTTACCCTACAGTGGGAAGAGCATCCATTTTCTCGTCAAGGACACCACATTCATTAGCTGAAATGGCATCATGGGCTCACGGGCTCGCCTTCATCTCTCAATTTTCTTGTCTTTTTGAGTGGGATCAGAATTGCTTCTGGGCGAAAGCGAGTCACTGTGACAGATATGTATTTTAAAGTTTGTTAATTCTCCAAGTGAGATTTGTTTTGATATCAAATGGGTATCACCTTGCTTTTATGTAATGAGGACTTTCAGCTGAGAAGAAAATAAAGGCTGACAAGTGAGAACAAACATCACAATTTAATTCTCAAACGTGTACTGTGGCTCTGTAAACATTTTTTTTTTCTTTTGCTAATGGCAGCATGGGGAAGAGAATCGCCAATCCTGAGGGAAGACTAACACTGTAAATTAAGCCAGCAGTGTTCAGACTAAACTTAAGCCAGCTCAACCTTTTTATGGTATGCATAGGACATTGAATCCCTAAATAAGTCATTAAAGCTTAACAGCTTTACCCAAAATCTAGGGTGAACTAAGCTTCAGGGTTTGGTCATGCCTTCCCTGTTTTTTCTGTTGTAGAGACTTAATATAAAATAAAATGGCTCCTACCTCGTTAATGCAGTTTACAGCAGCCTTGTCAGCAGAGGCAGGCACGGAGTTAACGCCACTGAAGTATTTACATGGGAATGAATAGTCCTAGTACAATTTTTTTGATTACTTGCTTTGTAAAGTGCTGCTGGGTTCTCTATGAAAGCGAGCACGACAAAATGATTTCTCTTAGTTTTTGTGTGCAAGTTTTTTTTCCCCTGGAAATGTTGGTGTTGTATGAAACTTTTCTTTCCTCCCCTGCAGCTCTAGGACTCCCTACTGGATGCCTCTCAGAATATCTGTGTTCTCCAAACTCCTCCTGGAACCGCAGGTCCTAAAAACAATAGGGATGTGAATCGTTTTTTGACAATTTAAAATATCGTCCGATATATTTTAAATCGTCAAAAATCGTTAGGGCCACGATACAATACCAATTCCCCCGATTTATCGTTTAAAAAATTGTAAATCGGGGGAAGGGGGAGGGCAGGAAAACCGGCACACTAAAACCCCCTAAAACCCACCCCCGACCCTTTAAATTAAATCCCCCACCAATGCTTTAAATAACCTGGGGATCCAGCGGTGGTCCAGAACGGCGGCGGTCCGGAACGGCCCCCTCAATTGAATCCTGTTGTCTTCAGCCGGCGCCATTTTGCAAAATGGCCGCCGCAAAATGGCGGCGGCCATAGACAAAAACGATTCGACGCAGGAGGTCGTTCCGGACCCCCGCTGGACTTTTGGCAAGTCTTGTGGGGGTCAGGAGGCCCCCCCCCAAGCTGGCCAAAAGTTCCTGGGAGTCCAGCGGGGTTCAGGAAGCGATTTCTTGCCGCAAATCGTTTTCCGTACGGAAAATGGCGCCGGCAGGAGATCGACTGCAGGAGGTCGTTCAGCGGCGGTCCGGAACCCCCGCTGAACGACCTCCTGCAGTCGATCTCCTGCCGGCGCCATTTTCCGTACGGAAAACGATTTGCGGCAAGAAATCGCTTCCTGAACCCCGCTGGACTCCCAGGAACTTTTGGCCAGCTTGGGGGGGCCTCCTGACCCCCACAAGACTTGCCAAAAGTCCAGCGGGGGTCCGGAACGACCTCCTGCGTCGAATCGTTTTTGTCTATGGCCGCCGCCATTTTGTGGCGGCCATTTTGCAAAATGGCGCCTGCTGAAGACAACAGGATTCAATTGAGGGGGCCGTTCCGGACCGCCGCCGTTCTGGACCACCGCTGGATCCCCAGGTTATTTAAAGCATTTGGGGGGGGTTCGGGAGGGTGGGGGATTTAATTTAAAGGGTCAGGGGTGGGTTTTAGGGGGTTTTAGTGTGTCGGCTCACGATTTTAACGATTTTCACGATAGTTTACACACCCAAACGGCAACAATACGATTCCCTCCCCCTCCCAGCCGAAATCGATCGTTAAGACGATCGAGGACACGATTCACATCTCTAAAAAACAACCCAAAATTATCCAATGAGCCAAAAGTTTCGTTACCCTGTTGCATTTATGGATTTCTTATCCTGATTGTCTTGGTAAAATCGGAACTGCACATCCTTAGATATAATGTGTTAAAGCCAGAACTGACTCAAACTGCCCAGACAGCATGGAGTTAGTAACCCCCAAATACGCTGCATTGTCTATTAGACAATTAAGTCTCTTTTGTGCATAAGTACCAAAGATTTAAAAAAATTCATCTTTGCTCAAAATAGCATGTCTTTTCTGATGCAGCTTCCTTCCAGATCCCCCACCAACAAGGCAAAGTAGTTACCCTCCTGAATGTATCCCCTCCCTGGCCAAAGTGATTTCAGCTACAGACTGAGATCATTTCATTTCTCTGAGGGAAAGGCTAGGCAAAGTTGCATTTCAATAAATCAGTAACTGCTGCAAAAGGTGAGGCCCTTTTACTTAGTGTGGTAATGGAAGAAAAGCCGAAAGAGAAGAAACGTATCCATTCTAGGTCACAAAGTCAGAGTATTTCTGATGTTACAATCTGGAAAAAAAAATAGCAGGAACAGGTCCCAGCTGCTGGCCAAAGCAGTTTTGAAAAGGTTACGGAGACATTATAGCATGTAAACAGCAGAGCTATTAGCTTTGAGCTGTGAAAAGTTTCTAACCTTCACTGCGAAAACCTTAAATTATTTTTGATGTGTTAATGAAAGTCAGCTCTCCAAAGATGGATGCGAAGTATGGAATTGCATTAGACAAATGGCAGTAACATTTTAATAGTTATTACTTCGGAGGCCCCCAGGGTTCTAAGGTAGCTTAAAAGCAACCACCTTCACAAGGAGTCCTGTGGTACAAATATGTATAGTATAGATGCATATGTTCTCTGAGGGTATGTATGTGAGAGAGAGACATTGTTGAAGGCCTAGCCAGTGTTCTTTAGGGAGCTGTATTTGAAATTACTTATTTATTTATTTAAAAGCTTTTATAGACCGGTATTCGTGGGAACGTCATATCGGTTTACAATGAACATAAACATAATACATGGAACAGGGTGCATAGAACTTGGAGGGGGAGGTCAAGGAACTAGGAAGGGTTAGGGTGGATACAGGCTTAATAATTATAGCGAATATAGTTATAAGATGGTGGATATGGAAATAGATATACAACTAGGAAGGAATAGGGGGTATAATACAACACAATAAAGGAGCAATGCAGTAAGTTATGCATTCAAAGATATAATGATACAAATTACCTATTAATTGGACCCTCCCCCCCCAAAAAAAAAAAACCCATTGTTCCAGATGTGAACTGCACTGTTGTATAATTTTACAAACTGGAGTCTATTTATAAAGTGTTTGGAGACAAAGTGAATATCTTTTTCACATTTAGACCATGCGAGCTATAGACGTTGAGTTTGTTCCATATTCTGATGAGCTATTATTTTTCTATACCATTTTAGTGCCAGAAAACAAGACCTTATACCAGTCCAATAACCTTTTCCTGCTTACTCATTTTTATAAAGAGAATTTGGAATTTGGTTTGGCTGTAATAAAAGAACCTGCAAAGAATTTAAGAGAATAGTTTTATAATTGTGCGAGCAGGACTAGAGTTTGCATATAACTTGTACATGCAGACTTTAGCCAGCATTTTCAAAGCAAACTTATGCCACTGCTTATCCCCGTTTACAAGCAAAATGACTGTATCTGTTCTGTTGGATCCTGCCTGGTACTTGAGATCTGGATTGGCCACTGTCAGAGACAGGATACTGGGCTTGATGGGCCCTTTGATCTGACCCAGTATGGCAAGTCTTATGTTCTTGTTTGCTTTGACAATGCATGGGTAATTGCTTGTACCCTGCTCTGAATGTAGGAAGGGCGGATAACATTTTAAAATAAATACATAAAATAAATAAATAAATGGCCTGGTATGTGCATAGATTAACTCATATAAAGTTATGCCTCCTCTTCATGGGTAGAAAGTAATTTATGTAGGTTAACTTATACACACATACTTTTAAAAATAAAATATATGGATAAGATCTGAATCCTCCCCGAAGCTGCTTTCCCCTTCCTCACCCCATCCCTGGAATGCCTCCCTGAAATTCACATGAAAGTATCTGCATACTTTTATGCACACAGAGCCTCAATCTACTCATATGAGTCATTTACACTCAAAAAACCAAGATTTATGCACATAAATGGCTTTGAAAAGCAGCCCCCAAAAAGTGCTGTATCAACCCGGGTGATGCCACGTGTAATTGTAAACACTAATCCACATCCATTTCTGAAAAGAGGGGCCACTAATATATTTCATGAAATGGCAACATCAAAAACTATTTGTGCTTACTGAGCATCTGACAAATTAATTTGTATTTAAAAGTTCAGCTTTTCGACTGCAGAACTGTGACTAAGGTTTATGTTCAGTGGTTGAGGACAATGTTTGTGGCCTTTAGTCTAGTTTTCAGTGAACTGACAGGTTGCTAAAATCCCCATTGCAATTAGTGTTCATTGGCAGTTTAGCACTCTCACCACAGAGGGGTCTAAAATTGCTGGAGCAGAGACAATGGCACAGAAGTGATGGGAATCCATTAGGCACCGTAAGCAGAGAAGGGGGTGGATCGGCAGGCAAACAATGAAGATCCATGGAGAAAATAATAAAAAGTAAAACTGCCGGCCTCCCTTGAGCTGCTTGGGGCCCTAAGCTCTGATCAAGTCTTTTTTTTAGGACAGTCCGAACAATTTGTTTTTCTGCTTGGGTCAGCCAACCTAGTACCACACATTGCACTGGAGCAGGAATATTTGAGATGCCTTGCAGCTCCATAAAAATGACCTTGACCATACTTTGAAAATTTCAGATTTCTGCTTCCTCTCCTAGTCTACCAAATCAAGTCCTTCTGTCAAACGTTCGAATTGACGTTTTTCGCGCTCTGTCTGTTCTGCAAATAAGTGGAGGATTTCAGTTTTCCCTGCTGTCTTACTTAGTCTTCTATAAAACCTGAATATACCTTATCAGCCTCAGTAACAGTATTGCTTACATCATTCAAGATATTGATGTATTAAGAACATTTGTGTGTAGAGCTGGGAGGGACGATGGAGTGGTGGCAGCAGAGTTGGCAGTAGTTTTAGGTAATTAGGTGACAATTTTTTAAGCCAGTTTCATAGAGGATATTCTCTGTCAGAGACCCCATTTTTTGCATAACTAACTTACAGGTGTCATTTTAATGCTGTTTAATAGAAGGCTGAGCGAATATTCTCTGAATTCACTCAGCCCACCAAAATGTGTGGATCACTACATATACTACCCAACTCTGGCTTGTTTCCCATGTCTCAGTTTTATCTTGCACCCTAGTAAATGCTTGGTTTGTAATTTTGCCTTAAATCAACTAAATCTATACCTGACTTCAAAGGGTTAACCAAATCAAACCATTCCTGCCTGACATTATCCCCTTCATTTTCTCTTTTGTTTGTGTTACCTACTCTGCTGTATATTTAGTAGCTCCAGTCTTGTGAGGTCAGTGGTTGTCTCATCTGATACTTCCCTGACCTAGTTACCAGAAATGGTCTATTTTATGCCTACTGGTAAGGTCCATGTTTTGCTTACTTTTATGACTTCATAACTTGCAGACCCAATTACGAATGCACAGCAAGGACAGAAGTCTAGCAGAGCATATTTCCCATGGTAACTGTTGACCTTGAGCTCTTTCTATGTCTTATCTTTTAACAAACACCATGCATTAGAATCATTTAGCTATTAATATTTTGCAGCGTTAGAAGTGTGAACCAAAACATCAGCATTTTTGCCTTCTGTTATAAATCATCGTCAAGCTCTTTTTGGTCTCCACAGAGAGACAATATCAGGAGAGATCTACAGTGTTGTAAACAATCAATTTTCTTCTCACAGGAAAAAACATTTTGTATAGGGATTACCTTGAATATAAAATCAGTAAGGATGCATTAAATTAGATATAGGCTTTCAGCTTTGTTTGTTGATGTATCTAAGGCCAGAAATGAGAAAAAGAGACAAAATGCCTCATCAGTTTCAGCAGGAGGCAAACTTTCCTCTATAAGAATGATTGACCAGTACCATGTGGGCTGTTTGGAAAATGCTGTGTCAAGTTAATCTGTTACCTCACTGGCATTAGAAATGGAGACATGAAAACTGTTCCAGTGCTTCTGAATTAGTCCCACGGGAAAGAATTGCTCACTAGAAGAGCTCTGTTTCAAACCATCTTTCAAAACCTTTAAGCATAGAAATGACGGCAGAAAAGGACCAAATGGTCCACCCAGTCTGCCCAGCAAGCTTCTGGTAGTATCTGTCGCACCGTGCAGGTTACCCCCATTCTGATCAGTTTCCCAAACCAGAAAAGTCAGGGCCTCCTTTGATTACTGTTTGAATCCAATTCCCTGTTAGCTCTTGCCATTGAAGCAGAGAGCAAATGTTGAAGTTGCATCAAAAAGTATCAGGCTTATTGGTTAAGGGTAGTAATCCCTCATGCACTCTTTTGTTCATTTCCATCCTCTAGTTTTTAGGGATCCACAATTTTCATCCCATGCCCCTTTGAATTCTTTCACTATTTTCGTCTTCACCACCTGTTCCGGAAAGGCATTCCAGGCATTCTCTGTGAAGAAATATTTCCTGATGTTGGTTCTTAGTAGTCTTCTCTGAAGTTTCATTTCATGTACCCTAGTTCTACTGATTTCTTTCCAATGGAAAAGATTTGATGACTATGCATCATTAAAACCTTAGGCCTGGATTTATCAAAATGCACTAAATATCGCATGCGATAGGAAAAGGGGTGTGTTTTATGGTAATAAGCAGTTTATCGCAATTTGTACTAATACCTATGCGAAGCACTATCTTAGCACAAATTGCAATAACTTTTTCACACTTTGCGATAAGTGCCAGAATTGTTGTATTTCCAACATACAACCACTGGGGGAACCATGTTTAGTAGTTTTAAGGAGAGAGAGAGAGCCTAGCCATAATGCCCTCACACTAGATAGGTATTTATATCTCTATGGCAATGTGATTATTTTTGTTTGTCAAAATTCACTGATTGTTGTAGACTTGCTAGCGAATTAGCAATCTGTTGTAGACTTGCTAGGAAGCTAGCAATCTGATACGCTCTCCTTCTCCAAAGGGGAGGAGCTAGTAATCTGCTGTCACTCACTCTGCCAGGAGGGCAGAGTTGGCAAGCTGTTCTGCTGTGCTCCTGAAAGGGGAAGGAGTAGCGATATGACATGACATGACCTGCTCCTCCAGAGAGGAGGAGTTAGCTATCTGTAATTCTGTAGCGAACTGCTGTTAGATACTCCTGTATGGAAAGGAAGTAGCAAGCTGTACCAATCTGTTAAGGAATAGCAATCTGTTATGGATCAACTCTCCAAGGGAGAGGAGTTGGCTATAGGAATATAGTACTTCGCTATTGAGATAGCCCTCTATCATGCCCCCCGCTTCGGAGTAGCAATCTGTATATATATATATATAAGCTGTTGGCAAGTCTCAGAGAGAGGCGTAGCTGTCTATATAATACTTCCGTGAGCGGAGTCAATGGTCTGTAGTGGTTGGCTCCCACAAGGTGATAATAGTGAAAGGAATGACCACTTGCGGAAATGGTGAATCCCTGGGCCGATGGCAGATGACAGCGCTCCCAGGAGGAGATCCTGAGAGGGAACACCAGCTAGGCTAGAATATGAGATAAACACAATAGTTCTTTATTAGACTGGAAGCTGGACCACCAGAGGTGGCAGTAGTGAGTCGCTATGTCTGGCAAGGCTGAAGTCCTTCTGATACTGGAATATAATCTCTGGGTCGCTGAGCTTTAGAGAGAGATTAGAAGTAGTGAGTAGACAGGGTATACTCACAATAGTACAGTCACAATCGTAGATGTCTGCAATGGTCTCTATGCCACACAGGGTCTTCAGTACATGCAGGAACAGGAGCCATAGGCGAGCACTGGTTCTCACAAACAGTCTGTAATAAGAACTCGCAATTGTTGTATATGAAATAGCTTCTTAGAGTAGAAGAGAGTCTCTACAAGATTCTTGTAGTCTTGCTAATTTAACTCTTGATCTCTGTACCTGTGATAACGTCTTGGACGGAAGGGAGTCTTCAGAACATTAGGAATGTAGGCCCTCGTGGAGCGAGTACCGATTCCTATGTAATAGAACTCACTGTGTTCATGTCCGCGATCGCTTCCAGGAAACGAGGAGTCTTCCGAGTATTCTGGCAATCTGAAATCAAGAAGAGAGAGCGGAGCCCCCGTGGAGTCGGGACTCGTGGTAAGTTTGAAAAGGCTGAGCAGTGGGGACAGGTTCCCCGGCTGACTCTGATCGTTGTTGCAAGTATCGTGGACTGCCGAAGCAAGTCCCATTGGAATTCCTTGCTAACTCGTTAGAGGTTAGCAAACAAAGACCTTTTAAAATGCAAAGAGATGACGTCACTAAGGGGGGGACGCCCCCAAGGTTTGCGCCCTTGCTAGTACAAAGTCTGGAGTGGGCGCGCACATACCCTTATGTCATCGGGAACATGGCGGATCCAGAGCATCAGGCCAGCCCAGGGGAACCGGGACTACGAGGCGGAGAGAAGCTGTGGCCGCAACTGTCCATCAGAGCCAAAGGGAGTCGCTTCCCAGGCAGAGAGGGTGGAGCGAGGGGTGAGAAGAGGCACAAACACAACACTGATATCTTTCTTTGGAAATTTCTGTAAGTCCCACATTTGGGTGAATCAATTGCTATGCGAGTTATATATAGTTGCCTATGACTAAACAGCATAATTTAAATCTAATAAAAATAATTCATCCTTTTTCTTTCTTGGTAAGGTTTGTCAGTCACAAAACTCCATTCAAACCTAACCCCTCTTACTCTTAGAAATCCTGGCTCATCGTGACCTTTTGGGGTAGTTGCTATTTCTGACTGGTAGCAGGCCCAGAAGAGCTGCACTGTCTGACTAGCCATCACTCAAAGCACTGTTAAATTAATATTAGCTTTGAAGAACAAGTAATTATTTCCCCTGTTTATCTGACTACACCTATAATTATTACCTTACCTGGTGGGAGTCATAAGCTGGTATAATTATGCTTCGTCAAGATGGTGATTAATAATGGTTTGCATTAAAAAGGTAAACTGCGGGACTTCCATTTCCTTGGAGAGTTTATTAATTTCACGATATGCTTTTTCCTCAGCAGAAATCTGTCTAGTTTTTCTCTCCTCTTATAAACGCCAATAGACCTGCACTCTGATTTCAGTCCTGTCATACTCTTTTATATTTTTTTCCCCCAATGCTGGCCCAGTAACTTAGTGGCAGTGCTGTGGACTGCTATGCATAAGGTCTCCAGTTTGAGCTTCCATGCTCATTCTGCAAAGGTGGAATTCACAGCCCTTGAGAGGAGGGAGTCTTGGTCATCCCTCAAAGGATGACACTTCATGGCTAGATTCCGGGCCCATCTTTGCAGGGTTCCAGGAGCCTTGGTGTATGGCCCCGTCAGCCTAGGACCATTATTGCAATGACCAAACAAACTAAATTGAGATGTGGGAGGAATACAATATAGGGGAAAGAACTCCAGGAAGTTGTAAATGAAGGCTTATGGTGTCAGAATCCCAGTCTTGGTTCCAATTGAGCTGGAAGACCAAAGGAGCAAGAGGAAACTGCCGAGTCAAAAAAACCCTTTTTCCACAGATACTCATCCTAGCCATCAAATTGCAATCCGAAATCCGAATCCAAAATCCCTCCTATAACTCAAATAATTTCCATGAAACAGGATTGGGTGGGTCCTAATCTGAATTCAGATGGCAACCATAATCATATTATTTTGTTATCCAAAACTAAGCACAATGTACAGCTGATAAAGGACCCAAAAGGTGTGCCGCATGAAGAATACAGTCAAACAAGGTACATCATCAACACTTCTACATATCTTCAATGCAAACAATTAATCAAAATTTGATAAAGGACATTCATAAATGGGATTGAAGCTTTGAAATACTTCCTGTTTCAGGATCTCAGATTTTAATTATGATCTCAAAGCTATTTCTGTAACATTTTTTAAACTTGTTTGTCTTGTAGATAAAAATCTTTAATTTTATTTATTTATTTAGCCATTTTATATACCGTCGTTCCAAATGAAGATCACAACGGTTTACCTCATGACAAGAATATTACAGGTAGCCAGTTACATTCACTTGATGTGTTCATATATCATACATTTTAGCATTAGACACATACATTGAATAAGGTGGTCAGAGGTGGTGAGATATACAGGGATGAGGTAGAACTTTTAGCATAAGGTACCAGAGGAATATAAAGTTATAGATTGAGAGGAGATGTTTCAGCTATATTTATTTGGACTGGGCTGGATGGAGAGTATCATGGTAACAAATTCTTTAATTAGGTTCATAATGTTGAGAAATCCACCACTTAAGGTATTCTGAGGGAGTTTCCTATAGTCTTCTTCACACACCTTCACTGGGAGGCTGTTCCATGCATCCACAAACCTCTCTATAAAGAAATATTTCCTAAGATTACTCCTGAGTCTACCCCCTTTCAACCTCATCCCATGACCTCCTTGTTCTAGAGCCTCCTTTCTGTTGACAGAGTCTCACCTCCTGTGTACGGAAACCTTTGAGATTTAATATAAAAGCTTGACTAGTATAGGATTTACAGCTCCTGTCAGCCTGGGGAGATTTAATTCTCTGCCATCTGGATCTAAATGTGTACATCAAAGGATTTATCTAGGAGCTGAACCCAAGACATCTCACACCCAAAGCAAGAATCATACCCCTAGACTATTGACATCTAATAACATACATCAAATCTTGAATAATTCATTAAAGTCTATGACATCCAATTCAGCATTAAGGCCATTGGGCCAAACAGAATGCATATGTAAAATCCAGCAGTGTTCCAGCTGATCCTATCCTTGGACACAGTCTCCTCCTTGCTAATTATCTTGAACCCAATCAATCACAAGACAGATTATAGAATCAAAAGTATGACTCACTGTCTAGAAATGCTGTATATGCACATCGTTACCTACAGTAGGAGGGGAGGGCATTCTGGGGGGGAAGGGAAGATTGGGGAGGGCTTTGCATATATGCACACACTTTTGAATTTTCAAAAGTATGCACTAAGATGGTAACTTTCAGACTGGCGCACATGCACACGTGTGCGCCGATTTTATAACAAGCATGCGTTTATATGCTTATTAGGGATGTGAATCGTTTTAGGACGATTAAAATTATCGTCCGATAATTTTAATATCGTCTTTAAACCGTTATGGAACACAATACAATACAGATTCTAACGATTTATCGTTATAAATCGTTAGAATCGTGAGCCGGCACACTAAACCCCCTAAACCCACCCCCGACCCTTTAAATTAAATCCCCCCACCCTCCCGAACCCCCCCCCCAAATAACTTAAATAACCTGCGGGTCCAGCAGCGGTCCGGAACGGCAGCGGTCCGGAACGGGCTCCTGCTCTGAATCTTGTCGTCTTCAGCCGGCGCCATTTTCCAAAATGGCGCCGAAAATGGCGGCGGCCATAGACGAAAAAGATTGGACGGCAGGAGGCTCCTTCCGGACCCCAGCTGGACTTTTGGCAAGTCTCGTGGGGGTCAGGAGGCCCCCCACAAGCTGGCCAAAAGTTCCTGGAGGTCCAGCGGGGGTCAGGGAGCGATTTCCCGCCGCGAATCGTTTTCGTACGGAAAATGGCGCCGGCAGGAGATCGACTGCAGGAGGTCGTTCAGCGAGGGTTCCGGCGCCTCGCTGAACGACCTCCTGCAGTCGATCTCCTGCCGGCGCCATTTTCCGTACGAAACGATTCGCGGCGGGAAATCGCTCCCCTGACCCCCGCTGGACCTCCAGGAACTTTTGGCCAGCTTGTGGGGGGCCTCCTGACCCCCACGAGACTTGCCAAAAGTCCAGCGGGGGTCCGGAAGGACCTCCTGCCGCTCCAATCTTTTTCGTCTATGGCCGCCGCCATTTTCGGCGCCATTTTGGAAAATGGCGCGGCTGAAGACGACAAGATTCAGAGCAGGAGCCCGTTCCGGACCGCTGCCGTTCCGGACCGCCGCTGGACCAGCAGGTTATTTAAGTTATTTGGTGGGGGATTTAATTTTTAAAGGGTCGGGGGTGGGTTTTAGGGGGGTTTTAATGTGCGGTTTTTTTCGATTTTTTCGATTTTTAACGATTTTTTACCGATTTTTTCACGATATTTTACCCCCACAAACGGCAACAATACGATTCCCTCCCCCTCCCAGCCGAAATCGATCGTTAAGACGATCGAGGACACGATTCACATCCCTAATGCTTATGTTATAAAATCGGCTACCCACGCGCACATGCACGCACGATTTTATATCGACGCGGTCACATGCGCACAAATCCCATCTCAAGCGCCTAAGAGGGGGGATTTTAGAAGGTACGCGTGGCGATGGCAGTAGGCCTGTTTTTCCCAGTTCACCCCAGTAAAGGAGGGGACTTCCTAAACCCCCTACCTAATTTGCCTCCCTTTTACCCTACTTGCCCCCCTCCTAAAACCCGCTGACTTCGCTTTTTTTTTTTAAACTTAACTACTTACACGCTGTCCATAGCAGAAGCAAGTTACGCGGTTGCGGGATCCCGGCGCGCGCTAGTGCGTGGTAACTGACTTCATGGGTCTGCATCCCAGCCCACCGCGCCCCGCCCAGACCCCATCACAGTCCCATCCCTTTTTCGCCGAACCTTTTTTATCCGGCGTACTGGGAGATACGCCCTGGCTGCGGGCCTCTTAAAATCCGCATGGCTCGTGCTCGTCCCAGTCGCGCGCGGGGGCTTTTAAGATTTGCCTCTACCTTTTCTCAGAAAAACCGCCCTGCACAAATTAACGAGCGTAAGTGTGTGCAGGTCGCTTTCACAAGGACAAAATGCACACACATACTTTCACTTTGAGAATTGGTTGTAAACTTTGAGGGTAAAAAGTAGCCCAGTACTTCACCAGCAGTGCAGGGCAGCTTTAAATTAACTCCTAAAGAAATCAGCGGCGCCAGAGAGGGATCTGAAAAGTCACTTATGCCTCCCATCACTTTGGGTGGAGCAGCTCTGCTCCGCCATAACGTAACTCTTTCCCTTCCACAGCGTACACAGGAATGCCAAGAATATGCGTGGCGTGGTCTATAGAGAGAGATGTTTTACTGTTCTGGAGGCATCCATATCTTTCTGAAGACCTCTTGGTAGCATACAAGATGAATACACCATGTAAATGTAATCAAACTAATTTGGGTTAAAAATCTGCCCAAAGTGGTCCCCAGTTAACTCCAAAGCAGTCTACGGTGTCGTCCAATACGTCGCTAATGTACAGTGTTGAAAATCACAAAAGTGGCATTCATCTTAAAAACTAACAGGTGTGGAATTTTTTAAAGGCCTTAATCATTTGTTCATTTTTCAGATAATTGTAATAATACAGCTTTTCATGAAACGACAGTGTCTACTATTCTAATTAATAAGTGTTTCATTATAATTCTTCATTATTTTTACATGGTGTCCATAAATAGAAAAGGTACAATCTGAAGAAAAACAAACGATATGGGACAGAAGCAGAAAGTGGTACCTGTGAAGATTTTATATGTTAAGCATGAGCGGATGAGCAAGTAAAATGATGACCTCTGAATACATTTTCAAAGCAGTTATGTGTGGAAAATTGGCCTATGCGTGCGTAAGTAGCCTGAATCTGCGTACATGCTATAAGAAGCAAACGTGCATGTGTACTTCCAGTTTCCACATCTGCACATTTACAAGCACAAAAAAAGAGCAGAGTAGGGGGCCTCTGCGGCAGGGACAAGAGCTACGCACAGAAGTTGCTGTTTTATAAGAGATATCGAACTTATTCACACAACTTCAAAGCTGCTAATTGATTGCGCAAGTGAAATCGGACTTGTCCTGTGTCTGCAACTTTTGGTGGGAGGTTTGGTAAACTGGTGGAGGTTTAGGATGAAGTGCTGGAGAGAGTATGTATACTGGAGATGGACTGGGTAAACTGGAGGAAGTATCAGCAAACTGGTGGTTTTAAGTACTCATGCAAGAAAGCATTTCCATTTGGCAGATCTGCATACATTATAAAATACTTGCTTTTATGCATACAAGTTATATTTTTTTTCGCACCTAAAATATACACCAGTATGTTATATAATAGGTGGGAAAAATAAGCTTTTTCACTGCATTGGAAATAAATATGCATTCTGAAACATACATGCGTACTTACATGGTATTTTATAAACAGCTCCCACTACCCAGTTTGTAAAATACTAGGATACATTTCCACGCATCCACTTAAAGTGAGCACATGCAGTAACATGAATAGGTTTGAATGTTAGGCTTCCTGTAAAAACAATCACTTTCAGTTCAGGATACTCCATCTATAGATCCTCACTAGTTTTTTCTGGCCTTAAAAAGAAAGTAATGGATTCAGAAGCAAATTCTGTTTCATATTTCAGCACTGGAGCTGTAATATAGTTTTTCTGGTAAAATAAAATAACTGAAAGCATTTTGGGCAGGGATGAGATCAAGCAGGAAAGGAAATATTCTAGATTTAAATATTTCAGATATGTAAGCAAATATCATGGATCAGACTTCTGACTTTTTTTTTAATGAGATGGTATAAGGAGTTCCTGAATAATCTTTCTCTGTAAAATAAAGTGCTACGCATGAAATTAATTTATATTTGCTGTTTGTAGATTGAAGGGTTTTAGATTTTAATACTAAGTTATCACTATTACTCTCTTGTCATTGAATCAATTGGATCAGGTCTGGAAAGAAAACCAAAGCAGAAATTTATTAGTGAGTATAAAACCCCTCTCTTCTCTCCTTTAAAGTATTTCTATGCACATCTCCAAGACTGTTTGCTTTCAAATATAGAGTGTTAACTGCCTAAGGTCAATGGGTCTTCCTCTGCCTCTCTAGGCATATTTTAAATGTGCTATTTATAAAGTCGGTAGCAGTGATTCATCAGCAATTTACATACTAATCCAGTATCCTTTATTTTATCATCCAAAATTCTTACTCCAGAGCTATACACTGAAACAAATCCAAATCTTTGTATAAAGGAACTATTTCACATTTGGGGTCATGACATGCTTTGTTTCTACCTTATTGTATTTCTCTGAGTTCATGGGAGTTTGCCATCTTTGCTGTCACTTTCTCTGGGTTATCACATTTTGTTTTTTTTCTCAAGCAGCACAGCAAAGTTTGTGAGTGAAGTAGACCCAAAAAAAGACAGAAACCTAAAACTTTGAATATGGTAGCAAGCAAGGGCACATGGCCCAACTAATTTGCTGAATTTCATGCCTACTGCAGTGCCCCAGATCCCTGCTGATCTCTAGCTTTCCATTCACTTCTTTACAACGAGGGACCCTCTTTGCTTATCTCATGATTCTTTGAATTCAGTTGTTTTGTCCGCTGCCAGCACTGAGAGGTCCTTCCATGGATCCATCAACCTCTCATCATTAAGAATTATTTCTGAAGGGGCCACCTTGGGACACTTGCTGAGCCCCTGGTAAATTTGCTGCAATCCTAGGAGTTCTTTCAGATTTGAGGGGTGGGGGAAAATGAACCTGCTCCAAGGCTCAAGGGCAGCACAGCCCAGCCACTCAAAAACAAAAACCCTCACACCAAAATTGCTGTTCAAAATAATAGTCGTTTAATGTTGCAGAATAGTTGAAGATAAAAAAATCCTCTTCCAAAAATCACAGTAAAACAATATACAAGGTGTACAGTCACTCAAAACCTCCGTCACTTAGAGCTTCGAAAGTCCCATAGGTCTCTCTTTCCTCCGAAGACTTCTTTAAGGGCAAACACCAAGCTGCTGTGTACTTTTACAGACTCTCCCAGTAATACCTGTGCCCTGCAGCTCTTGGGACTGGCCCTCCTTTAGAAGCAGATGATCATTTCTCAACAATTGCAAATACTTCTCCTTTGTCTCGGGACAAGCCAATTCTTTATTGGGAATGTGCAGAACAAAAAATTCATTTTGGTTCATTCATTTGGTTTGTTGGGATCCTTATTCATTTCATTAGTTTTAATACAAAAATTGTTTTTCTTCATTCGTTTCATTTGTTTTCCATTAAAATCTATGGGGGAGAATGTATACAGTCTATTATAGGCTCTAGAATAATGATTTTTTTTATATATAATTCTAATGAAACTTGTGAGAAGAAATCATCAGAAAGGAGGGAAAGAAATGCAAGGTATTTAGAGTGTGGCAAAGTGGCATCAAAAGTGGCATAAATAGTAGTGTATAACAAAATAAATATAATCCACAAAGTGGCGGCTGGACCCGTGGTGGTGACTGGAACAGACTGCTGTCTTTGTGGATGCCACAGACTCTTGTACACACACAGATCCAGATACAGAGTTAAACAGCCTGTCTATCCTGAATACTGTGGCACAGCTAGTAGTGCTAGTACTACAGTGGTTCGCACAGCAACAAGTTTAAAATGTAATAAATATCTGTAAACATAGCATTGCCAGGCAGCAGCCTACCTTCCCCCAAGGGCGGAGAAGGGGATGATGGAAAAGACTAACCTTTCTCTAGGTGAATGGCAGTGACAGTGAGAATGTTAAAAAAATTAAAAAAATCTTTGCAAATTAATACAGTATATCCAGCAGCTAAAAGGATTAGAAAAGATGGAATGTTTCTAATGTTGAACAAAAGCCCTGATACAGAAGTCTATAATAAATACAGAATTTACACACAATAACAAAAACACTATGTATCCTCCATGAGCAAGAGATCCAAATGCATGCTGTAACAGTCTGGGAATACTATAAGAAGTATAGACAGAGCAGTGATTCACTGATGTAGAAAAATGCTTCCCTCTGATATGTTCCCTTGCTTTGTCAGTCTGGTTTCCTTGACAACAGAACTTTTCTGACTTCACACATGAGTCATAGGCATCAGGACTGGTTGCTGTGGAAACTCTCACATAACCTGTCCAGCCTTAGGCTCTATCTTTCTAATGCAGCCAATGTTTCTTAATAGGAAATGTAAATGAATGAAATAAATGACATATGTTTAATTTGTGGAACTACTAGCTCATTCGTTTTGGAGGCAAACCAACCCAAACAAATACACATATTAGTTGTGGATTGGCCATTCTTTTTAAACAAATGCAAGTCCATAACCCTTATCCACTTCTTCAACTTGGAGAGAGAAGGCAATCTTCCCTTCCTCTCCCACTTCTCTTAGGGATCAAGCCAGCTAGAACATAGTGCTCCCCTTCTCCCACTCCTTCAACTCTGACACCACACAATCCCTTTATTGACTTAATATAGAGATCCTTCCAGTGGGGATGTATCATGTTAATGAGCTCTGTGCCCCCCCCCCCCCATATTTCTACAGGGCTGTACCCTCTCTAGAGGGGTATTTTTTTTTTTTAAAGCTGTCAAGATACTCATGTATCTCCCGCAGTGCGCACATCTCAAATGTTTTCCAAAAGAGGTAGGGCACGGGTATTTTGGGGCATGAGCTTGAGATGTGCACATAAATAATTTTGTGATCCGGTGTACGCCAAGGCATAGCCTATGAAGGCTATTAAACTAGGGGGGGTTGGAGGACCTATCTTCTAAATGGGGGAACTGGGGACTAACTGGTAAAACTGTGAATAGCCTCGGCACGCTCTTTTTAAAATCACCCAATTTATGCAGTAGAAGCAGCATTTGTGTGCACTTGTGCGCACCCACTTAATATTTGGCACACGTGTGCATGGCCAAGCTGTTTTATAATATGCGTGCATATGAGCGCATATGTTATAAAATGGCTGCATCCCTGGGTGAGGGTCAATGTATGCGTGCCAGTGTGCGCCCACATGTCAGTTTGAAAGTTACCATCTCATATTGTTACAGAAAGTGTATTTGAAAAAATAGATGACAGACAGGAGAATTCTGAGAATATTATGCAAATATCTTGTTGCACTAGATAATGTGGAGTAGCCTGCTCAGACAACGCATTTATCTGTAACCAATTACTCAATAAGATAACGAATTTCTCACCAAAGTCTGGATCTTTCTCTATGAGACCAGTAGTCCCAGATCATGAACGACTCATTGATATCTACTGGTTTGTCTTTCCTTCTGGGCTGCTTGTCCTTCTTTGACCTCTGCAGATGCCATTCAGTTTTTCACACATCTTGCTCTATTCTGTATTTGCTGTTGCGGTCTCCACCACTTCCCCTCTATCTGCTGTGCTTGGTGCTCACCTCCAATGGGGGGAACGCCGCTCCCGCGGCTCCGCTAGGCCTCCAGGGCGTCCGCCATTGCCAGATCATCTCGCTGCTGCCACGCGCGCACGCAAGGATGCGCATTATGGACGCACGGCCGCCGGAAGTCTGGCCCCGCCAGGGTTAACGACGCCACGCCCCAAGCCTGATTTAACCGGCGTTCGCCTGCCTTCTCATGGCCTTGCAACAAGGGTCGCTACTGTTAGTAGTTCTTAGTTGCGCTTCTGCTGTTCTGCATTCCGGTTGACCTCAGCTTGTTCCTGACTCCGCTTCTGCCTGCCGCCTGCCATTGACCTCAGCTTGTGCCCGACTCCGCTTCTGCTTGCCGCCAGCCTCCGACCTTTGCCTGTTCCTGAGACTGCTTCTACTGGCTGCCAGCCTGACTTGGGTTCGTCTCCGTTCCTACTCACCACCCGATCCAGCTCTATTGCACGCTACAGACTCCAGTCCTGCCTTCGGCTGGTCACAGTCCCCTATACGCTACAGACTCTGTTCCTGTTTTTTTTATTTTTTATTTAAAAATATTTCTATACCGTCTTTTCAAACTAGTTTGATCAAGACGGTTATCTATCTGCTCCGCTCCACGGCATACTACAGACCCCGGGCCTGCTCACAGACTGCTTCTATTCAGCAAGCCAGGGACTCTATCTGACCGCCCTGCTCTTGCCAGGCTTTCCAGCTCCCTGTTTACTGGACTCTGTGATTTACTCCTTGCCCAGGCCTTCTTTCTATAGAGACTGTTACTGTGCTCCTAAGTCCCAAGGTTCTAGGACCCTACGGGCTCCTCCTGGGGGGTTCCTGGTTCCCGGGTGACGACCTGTGCCTGTGGCTCCGCCTCCCGACCTACTCTGCCTTCAGGGTAGTTCGGCTCAAGGGTTCACACCTGGACTGCAGCTTCCTAGACTGCAACATTTGCTGAGGGTCTGTTTATGTTCTGCATGTGTGACTGAGGTGAGGTATTCTCCTAATAGAAAGTGCATTCGTTTTTTAGGGCTTTTGGAGGCTGAAGCTCACACACAACACACGTCACAACAGGCCTAATACCATTTGGGCTCTAAGTGTGTTTTGCAGGGATTTCAGGTCGGCATCACAGCAGTGCATGTAAACATAATTTAAGTGATACTTTTACCACCACGACACTATATGTCATGGAAATTATATAGGCTTATCTGTGCTAAAGTAACATATGACTTTAAGATATGTGGCACCGTTGCTATTGATGGAGCAAATCAGATGCAGATAAATGTTCTCCGTATTATTTTAACGATTGTAGTGGTTTATGCAGCATCATGATTCGCTTTGCAGGCTGATACTCAACCTAACCCAGCTAAGTCGTGCACTATAATAGCCACACTAAAAATATCCAAAGATTATTTTTTCAACCAATTAAATATTTTGTTCTTTTGCTGAAATATCTGGTGGGTTTACTGGTTACATTAAAGGTAGTAGGGATTTATAATTCCTAAAACATCTTTTCTTCCAAGCAAAAAATATTTAGTTTTCTTAACTAATCCTGTTTTCTCCAGCTCGTCTAGGAAGAGATATCTATCGCACATTAAGCAAGACAATAACAAGACAATTGTTGCCAGTATGCTTTCCAGGGTCATATCAGTAAGAAAAGCTTGCCACAGTGTCCCGTGTACATTTTTTTGTGGCACATCATAGGGGGTGCAGGGATTTTTTTTTTCCATTAACTTTTATTGGTGACTAGAGGGGGGGGGGGGGTCATTCTGTTCTGCGGCTTTTTTGAGGGGAGATTCATTTTTTTCATATTTATTACTGTGCACTAACTTACAATAACATGCATTAAAAATATAAAAAGCAAAAACTGCTGGTCAAAGGGGCCCTTCCGCGCATCCCCTTCTGCCCCTCCCCTCATACCATACCCCATCCATGGACGAAAAGAGGGCAGGAGCGATCCCCAGAGCCATGGGCAGTGGTTATGGATTACAGCACCTGCTGGGTAGGAGTGACTAAAATACAAATTTAAACTAATTAGGCATTCACTCATTTCATCTTAATAAAGAGCCACAATAACTTAAGTTGGATATCAAGGCTTCACCAAAGAAAATCCTGTTTTCAAAAATATTTTTTCATAGACACAGAAGGAGAAAATTAGCTTTGAAAATAAGACCATTAACGCCTTCTTCAGACCTTGCTGGTCAACATTATTCACTCACAAAAAGCCGAATCAGCTTTTTTCAGTGCAATTATCCCATCTGTGGGAGATATACACTGTCTGGCAAGGTTGAAACTGTGACCTTAATGTTTTCCATAAAGGTGAATAAAATAGCATGGTTGCTGCTTTAGTCCACTTAGATATATAGATATAAAGGTCAACAAACAAGTTGTAAGTAATAGCTTTTATTGGAGTAGCTGTCGAGAATTATGCTCTATCAGGTCATTTAAAATCTAGCTGATGCTTTTATGTGTTTTAATAGCCTGTTGGTTATTTAGTTCTCATCTCTAATAGTGTAGGGGGTCTCTAAGATAGAGAGTGAGGCTGCTTTGTTACTCAATGCTTATCTCATGATTTATAGCACTTTGCACTGCTTCCAATATTTAAGGCACTGTTCCTAAAAAACCTGCCAGAAAATACTATGCATGAGGAGACTCCTCACATGCAGAAAAATACTTTGAATCCTTTGTGGCTGCTGATTCCCGCAAGTGGCCACAGCAGTGCATGGTTTGGAGAAATGTATCCTTGAAGGATACTAATGAAACAGGAGAATTAGAGCATCCCAACAGAGAGGTTCCATTAAAAGCAAACATAATCCATGTGCCTATATGTAAAAAAATCACCAAAGCTAATAATTTCCGAATTATCCCTAACAAATAAAAAGCAGGTTGTTAATACAAACAAAAAATACACTTTGAAATGTCTGTATGCCAATGCCAGAAGTCTAAGAAATAAGTTGGGAGAGTTAGAGTGTATAGCAGCAAATGATGAGATTGACATAATTGGCATCACAGAGACTTGGTGGATGGAGGATAACCAATGGGACAGTGCTATATCAGGGTACAAATTGTATCGCAATGATAGGGAGGATCAACTTGGTGGGGGTGTGGCACTTTATGTCCGGGAGGGTATAGAGTCCAACAGGATAAAGATCATACAAGAGACTAAATGCTCAGTAGAATCTATATGGGTAGAAATCCCGTGTGTGTTGGGTAAGAGTATAATGATAGGAGTATACTACCGTCCACCTGGACAAAATGGTCAGACAGATGATGAAATGCTTAGAGAAATCAGGGAAGCTAACCAATTTGGCAGTGCAATAATAATGGGAGATTTCAATTACCCAACTTACACAAGAAGAGTCGGCGGTTAACCACAACAGCAAATCAAAAAAATGTGGAACCCAAAATATTTTAGATAGTAGCCTAAGAAGATGTCAGCAAGCCTAACGTTGTGTGACTTGTAGAAAGACACCAACCGGTCTTCTCAATCATTCACCTTCATCATTCTTTAATACATCAAAAATTATTTTTATGTGATTTTTTCTTTTCTTTTTTACTTAAAATAGTCCTCCGTCCATAACATTTAAGATGACTCAGACTCTTGACAATCATTTATTTTGCCCAACACAGCCAGTGTTTTGCTTTGTCAGCTTCTTCAGGGGCATGCGGAAAACAATTTAGCAAGAGTCAATAACCTAGAAAAATTAATAATTAGATTAATCTAAAACATTAATTAGATTAATTAATAAGTAGATTAATCTAAAACAGTGATATTATTTTGCCCAGCACAGCCAGTGTTTCGCTTTGTCAGCTTCTTCAGGGGCATGCGGAAAACAATTTAGCAAGAGTCAATAACCTAGAAAAATTAATAATTAGATTAATCTAAAACATTAATTAATTAGATTAATTAATAATTAGATTAATCTAAAACAGTGATATTATTTTGCCCAACACAGCCAGTGTTTTGCTTTGTCAGCTTCTTCAGGGGCATGTGGAAAACAATTTAGCAAGAGTCAATAACCTAGAAAAATTAATAATTAGATTAATCTAAAACAGGGGGGGGGGGGCTTCAGGTCCTCTCCCATTTGCCCAAGCAAAAAGCTTGACTAGTACCTACTTTTCCCTTAAGGAAATGATCCTTGAGTACAAGTCCCAGAATGCAAGCGAGTGCTGGCTTAGTCTGTCCCTGATGACTTAGCATTGACCAATTGCCATACTCTAGAATGTATGGCAGTTGGACATGTATTCCTTTCCAGGTCCTCATGCATAGAATAACTTGGGTCTTCAAATTATAACTTGCATTCTCTTCCAAGTGAACATACCCACATGTAATCATATTCCATACCTTATCTCTGCTGTTCAGACTGCTGCATCAGTACTCTGTCAACAAGTATAAATTGTAGTTCTCGACTCTGCCTCAGAAAGGGCAGTATGCTCGTCCCAATTGTTTCCAATCATAGTTAGAATTATTTAGAAAAATTGATGTTGCATATTTTGAGACTATTCCTTCCTTTCATCTCCTTGTTTCCAATTAACTAAAATGAATCTTGAAAGTGACTGTTCCCTGTAAAGCTGCTAATTGATAGGACACTACAGTTTCTTTGCAATAACAAAACACTTTCAACCTCAGCAAGATTAGTTGCAGTGGCCTCCGATTAGGAAACCTTTAAAATCCTGATTCTAAATTGCCATTCTTTTGACTGCTGTTTGTGATGCTAATTAGCTGTGTTAATTGGATGTTTTGATACTCGAGGAGCAGAGTAATCCAACTTCCCTCCCCAGAAAGCCAAAATTATTAATGAGTTTGGCAAAAGCAGTGTTTCATGAGGCATGCTTTTTATATTTCTTGCTTTCTTTCTTTTTTTTTTGAGCTCAGTGTGAGTAATCAGCGTAGGCGTGAATGGTAAATGTTGGAGTGCGCTTTCCAGCAGAGAGCTGCGATGCACTGCTGTCCCCAGACTATTGAGCTGGAGTGCAAGCATTCTTGCGCCAACATTATCTGGGCCAAAGTTGGGCCAGCAGGACATAATTTTGTTTGGAAGGGGGAAGGGGGCTTTCCTTTTAACTGCGCTAAAGGTGTTTGCAAAATATCCCATATTAAATTTGTTGCTTTGCAAGTCCCTTCTTGTTCCAGCTCAGTTTTCCCTCTGTCAGACCTTGGACAAACTCCACCACTTTAATTTCATCAGGACAATCAGAGAATTGCTTTCTGGGAGATGAATTCCTGGTTACTAAACTTCTGGCATCATTGCGGAGCTTGAAATATACGCAATGCCAATTGTTTAGTTGCCAAAGGCAAAAACAAACTGCTGAGCCTGAACGATGGTGTGCACTTAAGTTGCCAAGGAAGGGAGACCCCCAATTTAGAGCGTTGTCAACCTGATTGGAAACGATTAAATTAGTGGCCACTCCAGCTCTGGTTTTGCAGCTTCTACCCTAGTGCATTTTGATGCAAGCCATCCTGCTGTAGGAGCTGAGCTTTAAGACTTGGTTTACTCTGAAAAGCTTGGGTCTCCACTAGACGAATAGTGGCTGAATGTCAGGAGATTATGCAGCTGCCATTCATACATCCTCTTCACTTTCACTCTCACATCGACACCCGTGCGCTCAGACGCCAGTGTTCAGATTCCTCACCCATGCTGCTACGATTCTGCACCTGCGGAAAGATCCACAGAATCTTGCTCTCCTTACACCTCGAGCTGCTTCCTCTTTGCCTGCAGCCTGGGGATGATATGTCACACCGATGCACTTTAAACCACACAGTACAAAGTGCGACCCTCCAGCACCGAGGCTGCAGGCAGAGGAAGTGGCCTAAGACGCTGCTGCTGCAGTTTCTAAATTACCGAGTCCACATTGGCAGTGGCAGCTGGTACAGAGCGGGAGAGATACCCTGGCCAATGATTGGCCAAAGACTGAGGAGTGAGAGAGGAAAGGGACTGGTAGCTGGAATAGGAGGGAACTGATGATTGGAGAGAGGTCCAGTAGGGATGTGCAGAGGCAAAACTTTCATTGCAGTCATTTATTTGTTTCGTAGGTCACGATCATGCTTTGGTTCATTTCCAAGGAAAATTAATTTTGTTTATTCATTTATTTTGTTCGCTAGTTTCCCATTAAAGTCAATGGGGAAAGCAATGCAGCCTATTTTGAGCTCCCGAATTGGGTTTTCCTAATCCCTTTCTAATGAAATTGGTGGGTAGACAACTTCAGAAGGGTGAAGGCTCTCCAACGTATCAAGACTATGTCAATGTGACACCAAAACTGGCAGGAATAGCCCAGGGATCCTCAATGGAGCAAAATGCTACCAACTCAGGCGGGATTTGTCCAAGGAGCAAAGCAGCAGCAAGAGAGACCCGAAAGAGAGGGAAAAGGCCTCCTACAACCAGTTCTAAGAGAAAAAAGCAGAATCTATTAATTTAGTCATTTGTCACATTCAATATGCTGTTTTTTTAATATACACTTGTTGTCAGCTAATTGGTTATAATAACATTTCAAATCAGAAATCTTAACCATCAATTAATATTCAAACTGATTTATTATTTGAATCCTGCCTATGCTCTTAACCCCAGGGAGAATAAACGGAGTGGTTTCTGGACACCTTTCTCTTATTAGACACTTGGTAAGCAGGAGGGGCTTTCAGTCTCCTCCTCTGAGGGTAACATCAAGAGACCCTATAGAAAAAGACCCCTTTTTACCCAGAGGGCCACTAACAGCGGGAGGGCCACTGCCACAGGAGTTGTGTGGATTAAACCACCTGTGAGAGGAGTTGCTGCCTATTCTGTGGCATTCTCTTCTCCTTCTTCTGCGCCTGAAAAAGGATTTACTCTAAACCTAGCAAAGACCTGAGGCGCTCACCTGATTGGTATTTTAATTGCCCCCCCCCCCCCCCGGACTCTCGTTGATATGTTATTGATTAATTTATTTGGTGCTATTTTTAATTATACTTTATTCTTTATCACTTTTAGTTTCAAAGTGTATTTATTTCCCTGTTTTTTCTTAATAAATGTATTTATTTATTTATTTATTTATTTGACCTCTTTTCTATCCCGTCGTTCAGTCATACACCATCACAACGGTTTACAGATAGGCACATATAGTAATGTTAGGAATTGTATTGGGTAATATGTTTTATAAAAGTGCCAGTATGGTACCGGTTACATAAATTCATAATAAAAGACTATATGATGTTAAAGTGAATATAACATTTTAATAGCCATCCCACAATAACAACCCTAAAAGATACCCACCTCCACCCCATTACAGCAGTTTCACATTAAAACTGGTAATATAAAATAAAATACAAACCAAAAATTATTTTGAAGGGGTGGGAAGGGGGGAAATTTTGTTTCTTTTTTCATTCCAATTTTGGGGGGCTTTTTCCCCATGAATTTCATTTCTTGTAATGTTTATTTTTTTCTTTAGTTTAAAAAACCCAAAATAACCATTGAAACCCCCCCCCCTCAAAAAAACATGAAATAAAAGAAGTGGTGCCTCCCAGGGCCTCCTGTGCCCCCACCTGGAAAAATACTGGGCCAGGATCTTCCCCAGCCTCCACTTACCAGGTCCTGGGGGATCCGCAGACAAAGCCTAGACCGGGGCCTTGTATGCGGCCTAGACTGAAGTCGCAGTGACCTACCATGGCCTAATCCTACACAAGGCCTAGGCTTCAGCCTGGGCCTAGGTGTCGGGACCAGTGCTGTTCAAATAATGATCAAGAATTGGAAAATGATGGGTTCTCTTAATACCAAACTATGGTCAGGCAAACCAAGAAAGATTTCAGCTACAACTGCCAGGAAAATTTGCCAGCAAAGAAAAACCTACAAGCAACCTCTACTGATGGAAACAAAGTGGTGTGCGTGTTTCAGCAGGCACAATAAGGAGATACTTGAACAAATATGAGCTGGATGGTAGAGTTGCCAGAAAAAGGCCATTAGTGCACCAACGCCACAAAACAGTCTACTTACACTACACCAAAGAGCACCCAGAGAAGCCTCAAAGCGCTGGAACAAAATAAATAAGAGATATATAGATATAGATATATAGATAGATAGATATATAGATAGAATATATATAAGATATAGATATATATAGATATATATATATATATAATATATTATATATATATATAGATAATATAATATTATATATATATATATATAGATATATAATTATAGTATATATTATATAAACAGTCTACTTACAATACACCAAAGATCACCCAGAGAAGCCTCAAACGTCTGGAACAAAATAATTTGGAGTGATGAGACCAAAATTGAAATTTATGGTCACTACCATAAATGCTATGAAGAGAAGCAAACCATCCCCATCATGAAGCATGGAGGTGGATCTCTGCCGTTTTGGGAATGTGTGAGCTACAGTGGCACAGGCTGGGTCCCGATGCCTGGGACAAGGCCTAGGCCGAAGCCTGGGCCCTGGTCTCACACCAGGTCCTGTTCTAAAGGCCCCGTCCCAATACCTGGGCCGAGACCCAGGTCCAACACCAGGCCCTAAGCTGGAAGCTGAGTCCCAACACTGAGGTCTCAACCCAGGGTGAGGCTCAGGCCTGACAGCAGGAGTGAAGGCCGCATAAGTCCTTTTCTTTCTTCTTAAAATGATGTTGTCTGTTGGGGATGCATTGGAATAAATTAATTCTGGCACATCCTCCTCGGTGGAGGGCGCCATTTTAGTGCACGACAAAATGGGCTTGGGCCAAAGGCTGAGACCTGGCATCCAATCCTGGGCCTTATGTAGGGCCGAGGATATGGTGACCTACCTAGTCCTAGGCCTTCACAAAGCTGAGGCTTTGGCCTGGGCTAGGCCTCATCAGTGAATCACTCCCAGACCAGGTACGTGGGGGCCGGGGCGGATCCTGGCCCCGGCATTTTTCCACTTAGGAGGGATGGGTGGTGGGGACGGGAGGCCTATTTTTTTTTTTCCGTTTTTGGTGTTTTGGGAGGGGGAGGTTAATGTTTATTTCGTTTTTTTAAACTAAAAAAACAAAATAAACATTAAACAAAATTAAATTTTTTTTTCCCTTGTACTCCCCTTTTAATTTTAACAACTGTCTGTTGACCTGCATGTTTGTCCCGATTAGATTGTAAGCTCTAGTGCAAAGGGAATGTCTCTTGTATCTTGTTTGCTCACTCTCAGCGCTGTGTATGTTGAGTAGCGCTATAGAAATCTATACCAGTAGTAGGTGAACTCAAACCCTGGAAAAACAAGTCAGGTCTCACTTTGCATCGGCGGTTTTATTATTGCCAAGCTTTATCCAACATAAACTTAGGGTGTCTTTAATAATTTAAGAGTCCACATGCTTCCACAGTAAAAGCTGAGACAGATAGCATCAAAAAGTGAATTAACAGCCAAACTAAATGCTTCACAGTAACTCATTATCTCAGATTGAAGTAAACTTTCACATATGGCGGACTATGTATGAAAATTTAGTACGCACAAGGGAACATTTTGCGATTTGTTTCACAAATAGGCCTTTCACATGTTAAAACATGGGAAAGCCTGAAATGTCAATGTGTTTGTACGTTTCTGGCCATTTTGTGTGTTTATGATGCATAAAGGTGAATTTTCAAAATTTGTGTGCATAAAAATTAGCAGTTATGCATGTAAAAGTAGCATATATGCGATTATATCCTATTTTACAAACCTAAACATATATGCATAAATTAGGGAGCAAGGGTACATTTGCATGTGTAAAAAAGGGAGCATTCTGCAGCGGGAACAACACTTCCGCGAATAAGTTGCTATTTTATAAGCAACTCACCTATGTAGATTTGACAGCTTACTCGCCTATATTTACTCCTGCTCAATATTTAGCATAAATGATTGTAAACATCTTAAAAGTGAAATACTGACTGGATGGGGGGTCTGGGTGAAATGAGAGGACTTCAGGGTGCAAAGCCAGGAGGGTCTCAATGACCTGCAGATGGACTGGGTGAACCGGTAGACTAATTGGTAAAACTGGTTATTTCATTGCCACACGCATGTTAGAAAATCTCTTGTTTTGTACATATAGAAACCAGTTTAAGGGGGAAGGGGGTAATGCATCTAATTTTCTGATTTATGAGTTAAATCTGCTCGTGTTATCATTTTAATTTGTGGGTATACCAGTTGCACATAGTTATCTGGCTAAGCAGCAGCATTTTTACACATATCCAGATAAGTTCTGAGTTATCAGGGACGAGTGAGTGGCTTATTATGGAGAGAGGGAGGGAACCAGGGTGAGTGAGGGGTTCTTGGTTGGGGGGGGGGTGAGAGTGAACCGGGGTGGGGGAGGGAGGGGGAGGTAATGAATGAGGGAGAGTGAGGGGATGGTGGGGAAGGGAAATGACAAAGGAAGAGTGAGAGGATGAAAGGGGCTTTGGAGGGGGGCCACTTTGACATTCAATGTTTGACGTACGACTAGAACAATGCTCTCTTGTGAACATTTGATGACCCTTGGAGTGAGGAAACTCACCCAAAGATGAGATTTATGCAATGATTCCTCAACCTAGCTTGATGTTACCCAGGTAGAGAGTCCATAACTCTCTCTCTCTCTCTCTCTCTCTCTCTCAAACATGCCCCTTTGCCTCTTTTTTTATCCAGCTAAATTATATCCGGAAAATGACTTATGCGGCTATAATTTAGCTTGATAAGTTGCTGAATATGGCAAAACTAGTCATTTAGATGTATATTTGTGAGTTATCCATCTAAATGGCTTTGAATATTGACCTCTATATATAAACTTGAAATAACACAATTCCAAGATGTATTTTAATTGATCTTTATAGAAGGTAGCCCGGTGTCTTATTTTTAAGTTTTATGGAGCAATAGCTTACCAAGCTGCAAGGTACATGCAGGCTTTCTTACACACAGACTTTGCAGGAAAGTTTCAAAGGAAACCATTTGTACCTGGGTAGTTTTTAGAAAATTAGCTAGCTTAAAGTACGCACATATAAATGGCATGCATACTTTACACCTCCTTTTTATGCTTGTGACCAGTCAGGTGAAAAACAGTGCATGTACATTTGAAAATGCAAATATATGCATGCTGCTCACTACTCCAACCTACACGTGCCTCATGAACACCTCCTTCTAAGTCACCAAATTAGATGCATGCTCTGGAAGAAAGTGCACGCTATCTGATGGATTGAGGATTTCAGGCAGACCTACTTACCCTGTTAAATGGCTTTAAAAATTGTCCTCATTGGGGGCAATTTGTAAAAGTAGCCACCTTGATAAACAGCAGTAAATTTTCAAAGGATTTTCACGTGTAAAAATAGCATGTATTGGTGGATATGCTGTTTTATAAATGTTGAGCTTTTACAGGTATTTTCTGTTTCATGTGTACATTGTACCTGTGGGGGAAAGGGGCAGACAGTTCAGGGTTCAGAAGTATTCATGGTGGTTGACATCATATAAGACATAATACGTATATACATTACTAAACGTATTTGTATACTTTTACACCTGTTCTTTGACTGTTGCAAGTCAAATTCCCTCTGTACATATGTTTATAAAATAGGTAGATAAAGTATGCATCTTCTTGCGCTACAATATTCACACCTATTGAAACATGAGCCCTTCACTTAACAGCTAAATCGCGGATGGGTGTGAGTATAAAATCTGTCTTATTTTTATATGCCTTGTGATAGCCCCTTCAAAGGTCCACACAGTGGTGGGTAGAGATGTGCAAATAATTCTGGGTCAAACTTGAATCAGATATGTTTAAGCCTGGTTTCGAGTATGATTTTTTTTTTTAATTAATTTTTCCCCAAATCTATTCTCAAGAATCCACACCTGATCTGCCTGCTGCAGCGTTTCATTAATTTGCAAATTCACTTGAAATCTGATGCCAATTCATGGAATACTGCATCAGATTTCTAAAAGGAAAATTTGACAAACTAATTTGAAAAGTATGGATAGGAGAGAAAGGGTTAGGGAAGGAGATATCAGAGAAAAGAATAGACTAGAATGATTAGATAGCAGGGTGGGTACGACAAAGGACATGAAACTAGATCAAGATTCTAAAGAGATAAAATACAGATGTGGGCCAGCAAGATGAATGCATAGGATAGGATGGAAGAAGGCAGAGTAGAGCGATATGAAGAAGGCTGCAGTGTTGGAAGAGTCAAGATGTATGTTAAAGCTGCCCAGAGTAAAAGAAGGGACAGAGATTTGCAGGAGAAGTGGGAAGAATATCAAAGTAATATTAGGATAAAGAACACGACCAGGCGGGCGGTAAAGAAATAGGCATGTAAACATGGAGCAACGGTACTCAAAGGATGGAGAGCTAGAAGGAACAGATCAAGAAGAAGAAGATGAGAGGAGATCAAATTCACCATACCCTAAAGGGTGGAGGTATGGGAGTATAGTTAGAAAGAAGAGAGCAGCGACAAAAGCAGAATCCAGGAAAGGAAGTCAGGTTTTAGGGAGGGCAAGAAAGAGAGGTTTATTAGTAATGAAAAGATCAAGCATAACTGCGGATTTACTGGATGTGGAGTAACAGTGGATGACTGCAGGACTTCATGGTCCATTTGCTGTTAGTCCAAAACATTCCATGAGCACAAAATTCACAGGAATAATGTATAAAAGGAAAAGTAAACAATGGGTCACATCCCATGCCCTGCCTGAAGCTATTAGCACCAGCCCCATGGTTACTGTAGCTGCCAAATGTAGGAAATCACAAAAATAGCCATCACAAATAATGGAGTCCATTGCTTTCTGCCCAGAAGTCAATGTACCTGTGAAATGCTGCATGCAAATCATCGCTCTTCAGCAGTTGTCCCAGTATCCGCAGGCAGTTGTCCAAATTTAATTACAAAGAAACACTTTCGGAGTGAACATGATAAGAAGCTGTCTCATCATATTTCTGTTATACTGTGATTTCCTGCATAGAAGCCAAGAGCAATGATGTGGTTATAGGTGCTGACACTGTCACTAAGTGTTATCAAGTTATTTAAAAATAATTAAGGCTCAGTAAAAAGGAAACACAGTATGCAATGTGTTTTTGGCTTCAATAGAAAATGTCCTGAACCCTTCCTCCTTTTTTTGGAGCACACTGCCAAGAAAGCATTAAGGGCACAGCATCTGTGCAACATTGGGGTGCTGAGAGTAAAGGGGTGGGGGTGAGAGTAAAATTAACAGGGCAATGGGTGTCTTCCAGCCAGAACATGGTGCTGTCACACTACATGGGTTATACAAGGTACATGGAAACAAATTAACAGCCAGATTGGAGCAGACCAAAGATCCATGTATCCAGCAGGAGCCAAAAGCAGGGGACGTGCATAAGAATCCGGGAATATGTAGAGTTCTCCTTCCATTGCCATACTGTTCCAGTTTTAGAAGTCATGATTTAGGGATACACTGAATCAAAGAAGACATCATGACTGTTATGCCAAGTAGTCTATGATTGCCATTGCAGTGGCCTAACATAACCGTGCAGGGGGCCAAGTTCAGTATTAGTCCCAGCTCCTGATCCTTGGTCTGATAAAGGCCAGGGACAGTGCAGAAGCAGCAGCCACAGGTCCTAGGGAGGGAACCTGGCTGTCATTTGACAGTGATACAGATTGGCAGGTTCAGATCTCACTTTTATTAATCACCACAGAAAGTCAAAGCCCATGGCTTTCAGCCAATGACAATCACTGAGCCAGCTAGACTGACAAGGGGATTGGGACATAAAAGGGAAAAATCCCTGCCGGCCAGGGATGCCGGAGTCAGAAGAAACCCAACGCTCAGCAGCAGGAAAACATTGCCAGGCAATAGAGTGATTTAAAATAATACTTTTTTAAAAACTATAATTCATCTAGTTTCCCTAAAAGATGAATTTCCAAACATTACAGGCATAAAAATTAGCATATAGGCACACAACTAGCCTCTGCTCGCATATTCCATATTTTATAAACATTGAAAATACACTTGCATCTTCACTTTCATGTGCATATATATGCGTGCAAAATTGGGCGTTTGACAGCATTCTGGGGTTGGGCAAACATTTACGCACGTAGGTTGCTATTTTCAAAGATCCATGCGTACATTTTCCAACTTCCTTGTCTATTTTCACACCTGTTAATTATCTGGCGTAAATGATATTAAACGTGTTTATTGCGTACTACTAACAGGGTGAGTGAATTGGGGGCAGTACAGGCTGAAAAATGAGGAAGGTCTTGATGACCTGGAGAAAGACTGGGCGAACTGGTGAACTAATTGGTATACTGGTTAATTTACTCGACGCGTGCATGTTTTAATTGGCCAACTTATGCATGTAAATTGGGAGTTACATGAGTAAATCCTAGTTACTTTAACACATAAAATATACACATGTATATGTTTAAAATGGATGGGTGAAGTAAGTGTGTTCAATGCACTGAAATATGTGGTTTCAATGCATTGCATGTCATGTGTGTTGCCTACACTGGGCAACCTATGTTGCCTATGCTGGGTCAGACCAAGGGTCCATCAAGCCCAGCATCCTGTTTCCAACAGTGGCCAAACCAGGCCACAAGAACCTGGCAATTACCCAAACACTACTTAGTTTTTGGGTACTTGCAGGTACTTGTAGACTGGATTGGCCTCTGTTGAAAACAGGATGCTGGGCTTGATGGATCCTTGGTCTGATCCAGTATGGCAATTTCCTAGTTGGGCAGTTATAACACGATTAAAAATACTGAGGCTGATATTCAGCCATGGCTAGTTACCTTAGCCGGATTTAGCTATACAGTTAACAGGGATATTCAATGAATATTGGAGATAGACACATAATTTATGCGGCTATTTTCTTTCCTTTCCCGAAACGCCTCCTGCCAACCCTTGGATCGCCCCTGAATTATGCAGCTAAAATCTAGAATTTAGCTGCATACGGATTTGAATTTCGCCACTTTGCATTTAGACAGATAACTTTTCAGTTATCCGTGTAAATGGCTTCTGAATATCTCACTCACTATGATTGGGATGACATTTAGATTCTGTTTGAATATGTCACCCCCGTCAATCAAAACTATAAGTTAAGGGCAACCAAAAACTATTCCTTACTCTTGACATCAGTGTCTCCCCAGACACTGGTTGATGAGCTGGTAAAGTAGGAGTGTAGTGGTTTCCAGATATTCCCCAATGGGAGGTGTCCAGAGGGGAAGATGTTTCCATAAAACCCATGAGCCCACTTTGGCTTGTGCACTTCTTGTCCATCTCCTGCCCTAGGGGTGTACTGGCATTAAAGGGAGGAGTGCTGAAGACACCCAGGATGTGAGAGTTCTTGGTGTGCAAGAGGCTTCTGAGAGTGGAAAAACCAAAGAGGTAAAGAGTAATGGGAAGGGAGTTAGTCTAAGTCTTAAGAGTGGATTTTGGGCTGGAGTCAATGGAAGTACTGCCAGGCTTGGAAAGCTGTTTCAGAGTGGCTGTACAAGGAGAATCAGCAGGAGCTCATATTTCTCACAGTCAGGAATGGGTTTTCTTCAGGTAGTGGACTGCAGAAATCAAGCAACTACTCACACAAAAAATAGCTCAGAGATGGACCCTTTCCAGAGAGTACTATTGCAATCAAATGGCTGGTGAAGAACATAAGTCATGCCATACTGGGTCAGGCCAAGTGTCCATGAAGCTCAGCATCTTGTCTTCCACAGTGGTTAATCCAGATCACAACTACCCATCAAGATCCCAAGGAACAAATCCAATCTTTCTTCCACATTACCAGGCATAAACAATGGCTTTTCCAAGTTTTACTGTAGCTGAATGTAAATCGCCATGAGCTACCAATGAAAAGGCATGAGCTAAATACTAAATGAATACATGGCTAATAATGGTATATGGACTTTTCCTGTAGGAACTTGTCTAAATTGTTTTGAAACCCAGCTACACTAACAGCTTTTTTCATATCCTCTGGCAACAAATTCCACAGTTGAGTTCTACATTGAATGAAAAAGTATTTTCTTTGATATGTTTTAATTGTGCTACCTGTTAGCTTCCTAGAGTAACCTCTAATCCTAGTACTATTTGAAAAGTTAAGTAACCATTCCCTAATTTCACCACAATCAAGATTTTATAGACCTCTATCATATCCCTTATCACCCATCTCTTCTCCAGGCTGAAGAGCCTTAACCTCTTTAGGCTTACATCATAGGGGATACTGATAAGCATGGGTTTACCTCATGCATAGGTAATCCTATGTAAATAAAATTTAGAAAATTGTCAGCCACGTTATTTTACCTATAATTATCTGAAAAATACTAACCTACTACAGGAGCATGAGACCCTAACGAGGGAACTGGATTCAAACAGCAGCCAACAAGGGCCCAGCCTTTAATGGTCTAGGAAACAGATAAGCATGGGGTAACCTACATGGCACAGCAGATACTACCATGAGCTTGTTGGGCAGACTGGATGGACCATTTGGTCCTTTTCTGCTGTCATTTCTATGTTTCTGTGTTTCCATATTGTATCCTCTTTATCATTTTTGTTGCCCTTCTCATTGCTTTACCAGTTCCACCATATCTTTGTTGGGTTAGGGCAACCAGAACTGTATACAAGGCTCCAGGTATGGTAGCATTATAGATCTTTACAGAGGAATTATGATATCCCCTATAGTATAAAACTTTGCACTGAATGTGACTTTTGGGACTGTGTATTTCTTTGTTTTTCTATAGAGATTACAGCAGACACATGTGAATTGTTTGCCAGGTTATTCATCTGCATCAAATACCTTAGTAAAAAGATTTATTTTTGGACAATACCATACTGTGTGGCAGCATGTGTAATTCCTATTGGAAGGTATTAAAAGACAACCCAATAGCCTATGGTCTCGAAAAGACTCTTCCTTTTCCCCCAGCAGCATGGGTCACAGCCAGGCCCCTGGACTCCCACGTAAATCCCTGTCTCTGACCAGCAGGTGGAACTGAAGCAACATAAGTATATTTCTTCATCCAGCTAATCTCTCACATGACTTTTAATTTGGCTTTGTATTGCTTTTAGCAAATCCTCTTTCCTTCTAAAGTCATTGCCAAATGATATCAGCAGGTGAAAATCTTTTTTTTTTTCTTTCTTTTCTAGCTTCCCTGCTGGAGTACCCTAGTACCTCATTTCCACTTTATAATCTCTCCCATTTCCTCTTCACTGCTTCCCTAATGGGGCTGTGGATATGTCTGACACCTCTTACTAATAGCAAAGGCTTGCTATGTAGAACTCTGCCAGCCGGTAGCTTACAGAAATCAGAGGAAGGCACTTTAATGTAAGCTGAAGTCCTCGCTTGCACTGCCCGCAAGTGAATTTCCAGATAACTAACTTGAAAAGTTGCGACTAATAGGTACAGTGTACATTTGACTTCCAGAAAGCCGGGATCTTTCTTGTTTGAGAATTCTCACCTCCCTTCCATTGAGATACTTATTGAGAAGCACAATTTAGAAGGAGGGCAACAGGGATTACATTTGCCAGAACTGTCAGCAATAATGGCCATGCATTAAGCATTTAAAATATTCATAGTGGATCAATTTTATAATGAACTCTTAGGGCTTGTTTAGTAAGCATTTTCCCAAGAGAAAACCTTTAGCAGATATAATAAATAGTGGTGAGGGGCTTACTATGCATCTAGGAAGAGCAATTTTCCAATTAATCTGGGCTAAATATTAGAACAAAACCTAATATGTACATAATGCATTAAGGGAAGAGAAAATGGACATTTATATCAATTTTGTAGCAGATTTTATGAATAATGGTCTTTTGGCATGTCTAATTAGACTGAAAGATAAAGCCTTAGTTAACTGGATGTGCTATTTAATCCCTTATTTACTTAATCCGTAGGAAAACTGAATAACAATTTTTATACAACAGCATCTCTAAGAATATATGACCCACAAACACCATACTCACTTCAGTTGTAAGCACTTTTTGGAAGGGACATATTGTACTGGAATTTTTAAAATGCTGTAAGCCACCATGAGTAATTTTTGGAAAGGCAGGCTAGAAATCCAAATTTGTATGAGCAGTACATCTCCTATTGGGAAAAGTGAACAGGCTGAAGTACACAGAATACCTCATCTTGATCAAACACATAGACCACAGAAAACCTCTCACAAAATACTGAATCAGTGACCAAAAATTATAAATAGAAATATACCGACATTTATTTATTTGTCGAGTTTTATATACCGTCGTTCGGTTTCGCCTTCACAACGTTTACAAAGTATCGATTCTCTGTAATTAAACATTATCGACAGATAAAAACATTTGTTAAGGTGACTATTCGGTCAAACTAGTAAATCTTTCTTGGGATAGTTTTAATATATACATAGTCTGGATTCTTTTTGGGTGTAATTTTGAAACTGCCTGGGGAGCTTGCCAGATCTCCAAACTAATTTTCACTGGGAAACTCCCTGCAGAGTTTCCTGTGGGCAGATCCTCCCATCTGCCACTAGATGTCCTTAGGTCCTGGTTAGATATTTCAAAACTATGAGCCTTCCATCTCCCTCAGCCTCCTCCTTTCCTGGAGAGCAAGGATTGGTGGCCTTTGCCTCTTCACCCCAGGCATGTAATTATTGGGGCTGGTTAGTTTTTGGTTAGATACAGAGGAAGAAGAATGTCTGGGTTCTCCTCCCTGGTGAGGCCTCCCTGCCTCATCATGCTTTTACTTTTTGAAGAGGGCGTTCCCTTGCACTCCCTGCCAGAGGGCCCCTCTGTTCCTAGTTGCAGTAAAATAGACTTTGCTGGAATCCCTTTGGGACTCTCCTTCCAGGACTGAAGACCAGTGAACCATTTCACCCCTTGAACCTAATAAGCACCTGTGATAAGCATGGAGTGTGAGATGTTTGATGGCCAGAAGATATCTGCTTTTGAGAAGGGACTGTGTTTAAACTTTGCTTCTTTGGGGAAGGTCATCCTCGCTGGCTGGACACAAAGGCCAGGGGCTGAAGATCAGTGAGCCCCTTTACCCCTTGAATATGGCAAGCACCTGTGACCGTAAAACACTAGATAATGAAGGTTTTTGATGAAGGATTTTCTCGTTTGTTGTGAGGAGGTTATTCCAAAGTGTAGCCATCTTTCCTCACTGGAAGCCAGGCTGGCATAGAAGGTTCTCGATCCTAGGACTTTTCAGCATGAGGAGTCACCATTCTAAAACAACTAAGAAGTAAAACCTGAGTCTCCCATCCGGATCTCCACCTATAGGGGACAAGACACAGGGATGGGTGTTTGGGAATGAGTTGGAGACTCAGGAAGAACTGGGTTTTTTTGTGTTTGAGGGGGACCTCCCCAGTAGCATTTCCGTTAGGCTGCTGGAAGAGCTTATGTACACTTAAATATCACCATGGGAAGCTCTGCCCAGACACCTGAAGTGAAGGACACTCACCCAGAAGAGAAACCAATATCTGTTCCACTTTCAGCCGAAACTTCATATTTAGGGATAAAATGGACTTTAATTTGACTTTTAGCAAATCAGTAAACTTATAATTTAACACCCAGTGCTTTGTCCTGCCTGGTTTGTCCCAGCATCTCACCCCTTGGGATGCAGCAGTTATCACCGTACACAGGGAATAACACTCCACTGCCTGGGCCGTAAGCGAGAGCTCCCCCTCCCCCCCATAAGAAGAATCCACCTATGAAAGTGCAAGAACTGGGAGGAGCGCTAGCCGGAGAAGCCCTGAAGATATAAAATAAGTTTGTGTGCCCTTGGGGCTAAACCCTCATTAAGGGTTACATTCCTTTTGAAAATTTGGGGCAGGTAGGAATTGAGGGGTGCAAAAGTACTCATGGACTTTGCCCCTGCCACCTCCCTCCCATTTTCTTATCCTTGCTACTCCTCCACCTTACTTTTAGCATCAAATTCTTTCTGTCTGAGGCCTGTTTGAATTCTTTCCCGCTGCTGAATCCCTCCTGCCTCCATGGGTAGGACATCCCAGGCATGCACCACACTCTCGCAGCAAAGAAATAATTCTTGCTAGCATCTTTACTGCTCGGGCCGCAGGAGGCTCCAGTAATGTATGTGCACCCTGCTACAGAAACAACAAGTTGTGTCGGGGGCAGGGGGAGAGGCAGAAAACGGATCGACTACTTGAGTTAATGCCCTTTTCTTTTAAAAGGATGCTGTGGATTCGCTTATGTCTGTGGGGCAGTCAGAACTTCTCTCTGCTCTCCTCCTGCTCAAAGGGCAATGTTATCATTGAATTCAACCAGCAAACTCCTTCCGAAGGCTCTCACTTTATGCTTTTCAACTACTGTGTTAGAATGAAGAGAACACAAAATGCCTTAACTGCAAAGGCCCGGATTATTATCAAGAAGATTTACTGAAACTAGAATACATTGGAATTGATTTTCTTCCCGTTTAAATCCTAGAAAGCTGACATCTTAAATCATGACCTCCAGCGTGACTATCAACTTTTTTTTTTCTTCGGAAAAGGGACCTGTGGAGATATAACTTGTAATGGAAGAGGCTGGAAGCCAGGGTAAATGCTATTTTCTGAGGAGCCGAATTATTTTTTAATGGAGACTCTAGTTTTTAGCTCTTTTCTTCATGGCACCAAACCACCCTCCCCACAGTCTGCTCTCTCCTGGTCTGATGTGGATTTTGCAACAAGGCACAGGGAGGGCCGAACAAGTTTGCTGCTAAGCACAGGAGCAGGAGCAGCGGAAGCAAACTTCAGCACATGAGAAAAAGCAAGGGAGTGCAGGCATGAAACTACCACTGAACCCTGTGTGAATCAGGGACTGCGGTATAGCTGCAGGCGCAGAAGGACTGCTGTTATAAGCATTAAGCAGAGTCCTCAAATGAATTCGGGAGAAGAAATGTAATAGTTTTCAATCCCAGATTGTTTAATTGAATGATTAGCAGTCCTGTCTTTCAGCTGGCTGCTGCCCTAATATCCAAATCGTTGTCTCATCTTAGCTGCACTTTTGTTTTTTCAACAAGATACATCTTAATCTTCACGAGCCACCTCTCTAAAGTGTTACCAACTAAGGCGCATATTTATTCTTATGCTTATTAATGATAAAAGCCTTGTGGTGTCTTAAGTGCACGTAAGAATCAATCTGGCTTCTTTTTTTCTGAGGGATTGGATGAACAGTGCTATCAGAGGATGTGGGAATTGTTGATGAGGTCCTTGGAGATTTGATGATGATGGAATGAAATTACCAGGATAACTCCCAAACAGTTTCTTTTCTTCTTTTATAACTCTGTGTACCCTGAGTCCAAATCTACCTTAAAAGGGAGCAGAAGGTTATTAATCCATCAGCAGTCCCCTGGTTGGTCTGGTGCACAATAGGGTAGTACGGCAGAGATGGGTATTTTTATCCAAGGTCTGTTGAAGCTTCTAATTACTTATTATGGGGACAATATTCAAAACGTTTTGTGTGTGTATATGCATAAAAAGCATCTTTGAAAACTGCCCCTCCCTCAGTGTAGATAAAAATGCCGCCTGCATTGTGAAAAAGTGCACAAACTCTCACCCACATAAAAAAAGGGGCAGAGTGAGTTTGGTGAGTGAAAGTAACAGGCGGAGATTTCCCGGAAACGTTTCAGAGGCAAAGTCCATAGGGAAATTGAAACATTTCATACCATTGAAAGCAGAAATACCCTTTTGTTTTGTCAAGCCTGTTTACAAATACTATTTTTCCTAAATTAAGTATCACTGAGCCATGGTGACCTTGGCAGTTTTCACGGGGCTTCCAGCTGCAGCTTATCATGTAACATGCACAGTAAAGGATACCTTTTCCAAAGTGTACCTAAAAATAGGAGTTGGACATGCAGGTTTCCTATATGCACATAAGTAGATTTTCAATCACCTAAAATTATGCATACAAATTCCTTCACATATATTTGGTTGCATAAAAAAGAGGCATAATGAGGACAAAGAAGCTGCAGAGATTAACTATTGTTTTTCTCTCTGTAATAAATGGTTTCTATGCATTGTTTGTGCTAAACTCTGGGGCTGCAGAAGAGTTTTGCATAAAGATTGAATAAAGCAATTTTTTGTGATGTGAGGATGAGTTCAGCCAGAAATCAGTGATTTGGAGCTAGCCTGGTGGCTCAGTTACCAAATGGAAGGTCGTTGCTTTCTTCCTCTTTGTTGATCCCCCAGGCCAGTTGGGGCTGGGGATGCTATGGGCGCAATATTCACAATCCCTGGGTAGGAGGGAGTCATGGTCATTGGCCACTAGTACTGTCGCTGCAATGACCAAACTAACAGGCCTTTGCAATAAAGTTCATTCAGCAGAACGGACTGTTTTACCCTCACTTGAATGCACATTTTGTGCATGTAAACATTACCGCTGATGCATGAAAGAGTGTTACGTGCACAAAATGTGCTTTTAAAACTGTGCATCCTGCTTAGCACTCTTAAATGGAAATTCTGTGCAAATGAGGGCATTAAGCAGTATCCCCACTGCAGAGAGGTGCACTTGACCTAACCCAGGTTTTCTTAGTGCTCAAAACTTTACTCCTGCTCTGAGATGGAGTTAAGTTTCCAGCGCTGATCCTACCTGAAGGAGAGCAAATGACGGCAATGAGCAGTGATTGCACAATAGCATGAGCAGGGATAGTGAGTAATGTGCCATGCACAAATTAGTCAAAGCTGCACATCCAAGATACGCCATGTCTCCCTTAATGAGATCTAAGGCCAGGGGGCGTTGACACTTCCGATGGACAGATCTGCTACTTCGCATCAACTCCAAATGGGGTTCTGGGCAGAAAGTCGGCAAACCTACAGAATACTCTCGTGGAGAGACACTTGTAGCCCCAGCATGTTATGGAATCTGTTCTGATGTGTTTCCACTCCCTATTACAAGCCTCGCCATGCATCCATGGGAATGTCTTCATCTTACTACACGCAATCAAAGCTTTCCTTGCTTCTAGATAAGATGGCTGCCCCTCCTTGGCACTTCCCATCCCCGACTGTGCAAGCCTAACCACTGATCCGACACGCACCGCTCAGCTTCTCCCCTGACCCGACAGCATGCCCATCACTTCACTTTGCCCCAATCCAATCCTTTGTTGTTGGTTTCCCCTCCCCCCAGCGTTAAAATGTGCATTCAGCCCGTGCTGAATGCACATTTTAACTTGCTGTGTGCATGTGGGAATTTAAATAATAAAGTTGCTTGTGCATTAAAACCGAGTGCTGAAATTCACTGCACAGTTTCCTAATGCTCATCTTGCTGCATCAGCCTACTTATATGTTGAGGAGAGGGTTACACAATTGGGAGGAAAATCCCCAGGTAATTGCCAATGAAGGTGTTTGGCACCAGATCCCAGCTCTGGTTCCAGCTGACCTGGAAGTACAAAGGGGCAGGAAGAAACTGCTGAGTCCAATCAGATGCAGTAATTTGTATTGTAGTACTGTTGGCTCGATAAATGTATAGCTCTGTGAGATATATTACATTCTTCAAAGTCTCAGTCCCAAAACACAAAGGAGCACATTTAAGCCTCAAGCAAAGGGAGGGAGAATAAAAAAAAGAGCAAAAGCCTGGCTGTCCGTTTGCTTGCCCAGTTTGGAAATAGCCCACCTTTTGCCCGGGAATCTAGTGTCCATAACTTCTGCAAGGTAGAGGTTCCGTTGAAGAGCTATGCAGACAAAATCTTCTGCGAAAAAGCGGTGTGGGGTGTGCTCCTGACTCTTACCAAATTTCCACAGAGCGTGGCTGGTAGGTTTTTTTTGTCTGTAAAAATTTGGATCCTTGGCTAAAAGATACACTATTTCGAAACTTTACAAGCAAACTGGCAGGCTGTGATGTATTTGAATGTGAGGAGTTGTCACAGATTTTGTCCCAATTTCTTTCAATACTTTGACCTTGCTTAGGAAAAATGCATTTCATATATACAGATCCTAACACAAAATACAAAAACCACAATATGTCTCTTTAGTTAGCATAAATCCCTAAAATGTAATTTATAGAAACATAGAAATGATGACAGAAAAGGACCAATAGTCCATCCAGTCTGCCCAGCAAGCTTCCCATGGTAGTATGTCCATGCTGTGCAGGTTACCCCCATGTATCAGTCAGTTTTGCTTGATGTGCTTTGCTTATAGACTTGGCCATAGAAGCAGTCCTGTGCTTTTTCCCTTATGTCTACGTATCAGTATCCCAGACCATGGAAGTTGGGGCCCTCTCTAATCATCTGAATTCAATTCTTCTTTTTTTCCTGTCATCTAATTCCTCTTTTCCCACACCATCTAAGTGGGGAGCAACGTTGCAGTTGCATTCAAAGCCTCAAAGCATTTTGATTAAGGGTAATAATCAATCTCCATGCCTTCTGCTAAGGGTAGTAACCGCCATAACAGCAAGTTACCCCCCTGCACGCTTATCTCATTTCCGTCCTCTGTCTGTAGAGATCTACAGTGTTTATCCCATGCTCCTTTGAATTCTTTAACAGTTTTATTCTTCACCACCTCCTCTGGAAGGGTATTTCAGGCATCCACCACCCTCTCCATGAAGAAATATTTCCTGACGTTGGTTCTGAGTTGTCTCCTCTGGAGTTTCATTTCATGACCCCTAATTCTATTGATTTCTTTCGGTGGTGTATGGTTCAAGGTCCATACATCACTGAAACCCTTCAGGTATCTGAAGGTCTGTATCCTATCTCCCCTGCACCTCCTCTCTTCCAGGGTGTACATTTTCAGGTCCTTCAGCCTCCCTGATAGACCCCCACACCATTTCCGTTGCCCTTCTCTGGACCGCCTCCATCCTGTCTCTATCCTTTTGAGATACGGGCTTCAGAACTGTACACAATTCTCCAGGTGAGGCCTGGTTATTCCTCTCTCTATGCAGCCCAGCAATTCTTCTGGCTTTAGCTATCGCCTCGTCAGATGGTTTTGCCATTTTCAGACAAGGCGATAGCTAAAGGTTTTAATGATGTATGGACTTCAAACCTTTTCCGTTGGAAAGAAAACAATAGAATTAGGGGTCATGAAATGACCCCCTTGTCTTTGTTCTATAGCAGATTTACCTTGAGATATCATAGGCCAAAATCATGAGATCTGATCAAACTTATCCCAGATTAGTTGTTAGCCTGCAAACTATTTGATCCAGATGTATTAAAAGTTTTTATCTTTCCATTTTGTTTGACTCTAGTATACTGTGTGCTGCAGCCAAGACTTTCGAAATGTGGCTAATTTTAAAAGAATGTGAAGTGCAGCTTTTCAGATTCCTATTAATTAGTGGCAATTTTAACATCTAAGTTTGAGCATAAGGAAGTTATTTGTGTTTGTTTAAGGTCACACAGTGCAGTGGAGGTAGGATTGGAAGCTGTGTCTCCAAATTTTCAAATTTATGCTCTAGATATTATTTAAAAAAAAATCAACAGTGTAGTTGGGTGGAGATGACGTCTTTATACCAATATTTCTCAGACTTTTAAAATTAATGACACACTGTCACTTAAATTTGCTCCATCTTTGAGGCATACCGAAAAACACTTTGCACAATCCCCTCTCTGCCACCCGCAATACTCATCCCTCTCACCCCTCCAGTCTGCTCCCTCCTCCTGCACACTCCACCTCTTTTAGTGCTCCTCACCCATGCGATCCCCTCTCATCCCTGGCGTGATTCTTTCATTTGCCTCACCCATGATCCTCTTTCACCTGCTGTCTCCTGCTGACTTGCACATTTCTCCCTCCTCTTTCCGTCTAGCATTTCTTCTTCGCCTCCCTCCAGTGCCTGCATTTCTCTCTTCTCCTTTTTTGGTTCAACTTGTTTTTTTTTTTTTATTTGGTTCATTTTATTAAATTTATTTTCATTTATTTTATGTTTTTTTATTAGTGCACACTAAAACATTTAGTGTGCACTAAAAAAGTTAATGAACAAAAGCGAACGCACATCATCACTACTTCTTAGCATTCCCCTTTCCTCTCATCCTAGTGACCTGATTTTTCCATTCCACACCATCCCCTCAAAAAGATCTGCTTTTTAGTGCTCCTTCTCTCCCCTCAGCCCCTCTCTCCCCATCCAGTGCTCCATTTCTCCCCTCAGTTCCTCAATTTCTCCCTTGTGCTCTCTCTCAGCCTCCACACCCAGGTCTCTATATCTACCCCCAGTCCTCTTTAACCCCAGCACCCAGCTCACTTCTCTTCAGGTAGCCTACAGCAGAGGAAGCATCTCACGCTTGCCTCTTCCCCTTCTCTAGTCTTGCTCACCCCCTTCCCCTCTCTCCATCCTCACCTCTTTTTTTCACAGGGCTGGCAGCACTGATGGCATTTCCTCTCGAATCAGGACCTGTGGTGGCACCAGGGGGTCTTCACCCAGGTCTACAGCAAGGGCAGCTTCTCTCAGATGCCCCCCATCCTGTCATCAAAAAACTGACCTGGGATGGCACAAGGACTCCATCCTGTTCCCGCCACCCAGCAGAGTGAGTGGCTGTTGCCATGAGAGCATTTCAAAAATGTGAGGGTGAGATTAGCACATCAGCTGGGCCCAAGAGTTTTAAAAATATTTCAAGATGCAAGCTTTCAGGGCTGATGGTTCTAATTTTATTTTTGATGGCTTGACACGGTACTTTCTTTCTACATGGTCTATGCATCTGTAAGTTTTGCCAGTGGGAAAAACATGAAAAAAAAAATCATTTCTAAGTAAAAACTTGCATCAATTTGCTATAAATTGCAAGATTTAGACTGGTTTGAATCTGCAAACTATTTAGTATAGCCTTACTTATACCAGTGTCATTCTAACTTCGGACACGTTAATGCAAATACTATAATTTTACCTAATTGATTGCTCTCCTGAAGTTTCAAATGCCGATATACAGAATGATCCATGGACTTTGAGTGTGCGGCTAGAATTAGATGGCGAGGTTTGGAAAACGTGGGAATGTTCTTTCACGCTGGTTTGGCACCACGCTCTAACTCTTTGATTGAATTTACAGCCTTGCATTCAAATGAGGAGGTGTGAATTATGTGCAAATATTTCCATAGGCAGTTAGCCATTCTGTTATTCTAACCCAAAATATGTCATACTGCGCATAAAATGAAGATGCAGGAGTTGTGCAGCCTGCTCAGAGATGATCACATGCACGACAGGGTTGGTTTCAGGATTCCACATTTGTTTATACACTGCGAATGTAAAATCAAAGTGGGGGGAGGGGGTCGTCATGATGCATTATTTCTTAACTATACTAGCCCGGTATATAATGGTGCAGGAGATCCATTGGCACGCTGAGGGACAATACGCAGGCGTAGTCTGGAAGGTGCTTAACAGGATCCAGATTCAGCCGCAATGCGGCTCTGTTAGTTATCTGGATAAAACTCGTATTTTAGTCCTGATTTGTACGTGTAACTCTCCCATTTTTATAACATGCACGCAACATATCTGGCTGACTAGTGTTATATAGTTGGCTAACTTTAGAACAGCTTCTGGGCTGACTAGAGTTAGCCAGATACCTTATCTGGCTAATTCAGCTCCTCCCCAGAATGGCTCAGGACTGCCCCTGGAATGCGTTTGTTGTGTAGCACTGACTGGGCAAACTGGGGGGGAGGAGTTCAGGCTGAAGAACCAGGAGGGTCTCGACCTGGACAAAGATTGGGTGAACTGGTAGACTAAATTTCCTGGTAGTGCGCATGGTGTAAAATTAGGTGAGTTATACGTACAAATCAGGACTTATGCCAGTATGTTCTTGTTTACTTTCACACGTAGATTATTTACAGGTACATTTTTAAAATAGATGGGTAAAGTACGCACATTCAATGCATAGACATACATGGTTTCAATGTATTATATGTATTTGTGCACGCACAGGGTCTGATTATCAAAAGCAATTACACACATAAAATTGGGTTTTACACATGTAAATGCACTTTACCGTGTAAGTGAGCTTTTGAAAATTTCTACAATATATGTCATTGAATTGTCCATAGGATTTACTCACGTAAGTATCATTTACACGTGTAAATGGCTTTTGAAAATTGCTACAATAATGTTACATGCGTATCTCCTTTGAAAATGTACCTATTGTGTAGCAAACATACGTGTATTTTATAATATGTGCATATGTGAAACACGCATGTTCTAAGATACTAGAGTAAAACTGTGCATGCCCGTATACATGCGTACATGGGTCTGTGTGCGTATGTTTCAAAGGTATTCTCCCCGTCTCCTGCAGGAGAGGTGCCTGAATGCAATGAATAAGGTTTGTTTCATTCAGGGGGCCCCCGATTCATTTTGGGATCTCCCAAATTAAACAAATTGCCCTTACTCATCGTGTTTTTGAAATTTGTTTGAAACAAATGTACAACCCTAGGAATAATTAGGAAAGGAATGAAGAATAAAATGGAGAATATCATAATATTTATCTGGTTACACAAATAAAATCCCAAAGTTCATTGGCTCTCATCTGTTTCAGAGTAGCCTGATTCCTATGCACTTTCAACCTCCGTTCTTACAGTTCCTCTCTCTCCATCCACACCTCCCTGTTTTATGTAATTTCCATTCTTTATGCTTTGTTGCTCGATGTAAACCGATATGATGTCCCCACTAATATCGGTATAGAAAAAAGTTTTAAATAAATAAATAATATATTTTCCGGAGCTCCATGATGAGATCACACCTACATTACTGAGAGCAATTCTGGTTGCTGCATCCAAAAAAATATAGTTGAACTGGAAAAGATATTGAGAACGGTGGCCAAAATTATAAAAGGGTTGGAATGGCTTCACTATGAGGAAAGGCTGAAGAGGTTAGGGCTGCTCAGCTTGGAGAAGTGATGGCTGAGGGGGGGGATATGATAGAGGTCTATAAAATTATGAGTGGTATAGAATGGTTAATTGGGGTTATTTTACTCTTTCAAAAAATACAAAGACAAGGGTATAGTCCATGAAGTTAGTTAGGTAGCACATTTAAAACTAAGTGGAGAAAATGTTTTTCACTCAGTGCACAATTAAGCTCTGGAATTCATTACTGGTGGATATGGTAAAGGCAATTAGCTTAGCTGGATTTAAAAAAGGTTTGAACAAGCTCATAGAGGAGAAGTCAATGAATTGTTATTAATAACCAGATAGACTTGGGGAAAGCCAGTATGTGTCCCTGGGCGTTAGCCGCATAGGATCTATCTACTGTTTGAGATCTTGCTAGGTACTTGTGACCTGCATTGACCATGTTGGAAGAAGAAGAATGGGCTCTGAACCAGTATGGCAATTCTTAAGTTCTAGTTATTGAACAGAAATAAAAGGAATCTAAAACTGCCTTGCATTTGTAATAATTTGTATAACTAACATTGACAGCTCCTATTCAGGTGACTAAAAGCAAAAAAAAAAAAGACATCTAAACCTTCATCTTTGGTAGGGTACTAGATGAACTTCTGTTATTATTAAACTGTTTCAAACCTCAGTGTGTTCTGAGTCTGGAGAAGACCGATTAAATAATAACAACATTCAATCGCCCCAATCTTGCTCTAAAGGATTAGGACAAAGATTGTTTATTGATCAGTGAGTTAGAGGTTTGGTCTTACTTAATTAAATTTTAGTATATTGTTTTGATTCCACTGACCTCAAATGTGTGACAGCACATACATATATAATCTGCCCATAGGCCAGTTCCCAGGTTTCCCCGGCACTTAAAGCATCATTGTACAAGGTCGAATCAAGGAGTCTAGGATTTTTAATATTTTTTAAGCACCTTAATTTATGTAACTACTTGGGGGCCTTGTTTGAAAAGAGATCGTCTTTTTACCGTATTCTGTAAGATGAGCGTGCCGGAGCATGGCGGATTCTGTGTCTGTAGGACACCCAGCCACAGTGCACAAGTAAATATAAGACCAGTACTGCCCATCCATTGCAAGTCTAAAAAGTATGAATAATGCCAACAATTAATATTAATCAGAAAGCTAAGGGAGCATGGAAAACGGAAGATGAAGATTTTGCATTCTGACTGTCTGAAAGAAGCTTTTTAATAGGCATGAAATCCCCTCACTCATGGCAAACGATTTTTTCTTGCTAAATGGTTCTGTTTGGCATCCAGGCTCCCTTGGCCAAACTTTGCACACGTACACACTCATGAGCTTTAGGGGCACAAGTAATTAATTAGTAATACTTATTGTTAAAGACAACTCAAAACAAAATGAGTGTAATAAAATATCTGATTCCTATTTCTGACCATCAAGCAGAATAGTCATGTCATATAGGAATATGATTATTGGCAGTTTTAACCATGTTATCTGTAAGTAGCCTAAAGTCTAGGCATTTCCAAAGGAAGGAGCTCTTGTCTGCTTACTGCCTCAGGTCAGAAGCGATAGCTCTCCAAGTCCTATTCGGGACTCAGTTTAGAGCACAGTGGGTGGGAGTGGCTGTCGCATGGTGGATACTGGTTTCCCAGACCCAGCTCAAGAGATGATCTCTGTTACCAGCCTCTACTGCAGGCGGCTACAGCTCCTGAAACTCATCCCTGTTTACATCTTAGGGAGACAAGCACAAGAACATAAGACGGGCCAGGTTCCGTGAAACCAATGATCCAGCAAGCCCAGCTTCCTTTTTCCAACAGTAGCCAATCCGTCTCTCCAGGGACCACCCAGCAGATACCAAAGAACATTTGCATTTCTTGTTGCCTGCTCCCAGAGATAAGTAGTGTCTTTCTATTCTCTCTGGCTAACAATTGTTTACAGACTTTCTTCCAGGAACTTATTCAAAACCCTCTTAAATTCGGCTATGTTAGATGCCTTTAATCATATTCTCCAGCAACAAATTCCACAGCATAATTGTGAGTTGAGTGAAAAAATATTTTATCAATTTGTTTGAAACCAGTTACTTTCATGGAGTGTCCCCTAGTCTTACTAGTATTTGAAAGAATAAATAACTGTTCCTTATTTATCAGTTCCATCCCACTCGTGATTTTATATAAACCTCTCTCAGTTGCCTCTTCTCCATGCTAAAGAGCCGTAACCTGTTTAGCCTTTCTTTAGAAAGGAACTGTTCCATCTGCTTTCTCACTTTTGTTGTCCTTTTCTGTACTTTTTCTCCTTCTGCTGTATCTTTTTTAAGATGGAATGACCAGAACTGCATGCAGTAGTCAAGGTGTGGCCACACCAAAGAACTAAGCAGAGGCATTATGATATTCTCAGTTTTATTCTCCATTTCTTTCCAAATATCTAACATTATTTATGCTTTTTTAGCTCTCTACCAAACACCGAGCAATGAACATCAACATATTGTTCACAATGACTCTTAGAACTTTACCCTGAGTGGTCGCTCAAAACGGAACCCAGAGTTGTGCACCTACAATCTGGATTATTTTTAGTTATTGACATCACTTTCCACTTGTCCACTAGGGATGTGCATTTCTTTGAAACAAAATAGGACATGAAATGCTATTTCTCTGAGGTGTAAAAAATAGCCCATGCACACAGAAAATAGCATGCATGCACGTATATGCTATTTTAAAAACAAGCAACATACGCACGTGTATGTGTAAAACTTGCATGTGTAAAAAAAAAAAGGAGGACAGGCCAGGGGTGTTCTGGGAAGGGGCCAACATTTACATGCATAAAGCTCTATTTCACAATCTGCCAATAATGAGTGCAATTTACTTGTGTATATTTATTCCTGCTCAATATCTGGTGCAAGTGATTGCAAACATCTTAGAAGTGAAAAAATGACCAGGGGGTTCTGGGTGGAGTGGGGAGGCTTTAGGCTGAAAAGCCAGGGGGTCTTCACGAGCTGCAGATGGACTGGGCAGACTGGTAGACTAATTGGTAAAACTGGTAATTTCATTACTGTGTGCCTGTTATAAAATCCCTTAACTTATGTATGTAAAAGCCAATTTGCGGGAGTAAATGTTTCTAAATTACACAAGTAAAATCTATTCACATACAAATATGCAGGTTTACTATTCGCGTGCACGTATTTATTTATTTGATTTATTTCACAGATTTATAGTCTGTAATTCGCAGAGCATCAATGTGGATTACAACCAAAATACACAATAAAACATACAGTGTGATAAAATACACAATAAAATACATAGATAAAATATAACAAGCATAAATTAAAATCTTCAGAGAATAAATACTTTTTCAATGCCTTTTGGCACATCCTATAATCAGTGATAACACGAAGCTCATTCAGTATAGAATTCCACAATTCAAGACCCAAGACAGAAAAGACTTTAGAGCAAGTGCCATTTAACCTAACCAATGTATGAGATGGGACTGTTAACAAATGCTGAGAGCCAGAACGCAGTGGGCAAGCAGATACATAAGGAATTATGTATTTCTTTAAACAAAAGGTTTTGACCTAGGTCAGGGCCAGGGCTCGGACCCAGGCCAAATGCCATGAGCTGAACCGTATGCCAAGTCTTGATGCCGGGGCCTCAGCCTGATGTTGCAACCCGACGCGGAGGCCAGGTCCCGATGCCGGAGCCTAAGCCAGACCCAGGCCCGATGCGGGGGCCTCGGCCAGGAAGCTGCCCCCCAGGGCCTCTTCCTAGGATCAGGCCCAGGCCTCCGAGCCTCTTCTTGATCCTCTTCGTTCTTTGACACTTGCAAGCCAAATGATATTGTCTGCTGGGGTCGCGCCTGAGTTAATTAACCCCAGTGGACAGCGCCATTTGGCTTGCAAGTGCCAAAGAATGAAGAAGACCAAGAAGAGGCTTCTAGGCCGAGGCTCAGGCATCAGGACCCGGCCTCTTGGCCGAGGCCCCAATGTTGGGCCTGTGTCCAGGACTAGGGCCCGGCAGTGGGATCCAACCTTTATTGGATACCCGACGGATAAGGTAAGTTTTTGGGTTTTTTTGTTTAATTTTTGGGAGTTTTGGCCAAGGACCCAACGTCAGCCCATGCCTCCACCGAGACCTCAGTGTCACACTCAGGCCTAGGCCGTGGCCCCGCCTATGGGCATCTGCCTATGCCCTAGGTGAGGCCTTGGCTTCTGGCTTAGACCGAGGCCCAAATCATTAGTTTAAAACGAAATGAACAAATAAGATTTGTTTCATTCTGGGGATCCCCGATTCATTTTGGGGCCCCCCCGTATGAAATGAATTAGCCTTTTTCATCGTGTTTGCAGTTTCATTTTAAATTAATGCACATTTCTATTACCCAATTGTTGCGTATGGTGCGGAAGAATTTCATGAGAAATATTATCAAATGCTGAAGTTACATCGAGAAAAACAGCCAAAAACAGCCGTGCCAGTGCCATATTAATAAGTAATTGGTTACCGAGAGAAGCAATGTTTCAGTGCTATGTAATCTGCGACACCTTCCCTGAAAAGGATGAAAAACACAATTGCTAACTGCGGATACACCTCCTTCTCTAGCAATCTACCCAAATTAACAAAAGTTGAAATCAGCTGAAAACTAGCAAGGTCGTGCAAGGACAAATTACCCTTCTTCTAAACTGGATGAACAGCTGCTTTTTGTAATAGAGAAGGAACTTTGGCTTCTGAAAGAGAGAAATAATGACCCCCCCCCCCAAAAAAAAAAAAAACTGGTACGTAAAAATTATAAAAGTGAGAAGGAACACGGATCCAATATGCGATAAGAATTTTTAAACTGACAAAGGGACATGTTCATTCAGGGACTCCCCAATTAAATCAAACTCAAACCTCAACATAAGACAAGGGAGGAATCCAGAGACCAAGAGCCGCCTGTTAAAGTCCCAGATATTCATCCATACACGTAGCCATTAATAGATAACAGGACAAATTTACCACTCTGTGGGAAGGATAACAAGGTAAATTTGTCTTGTTATCTCTCAGTATTATATTGAATAACGTTGTGAGGATAGAGCTTCATAATGCAGGGATCCCTGCATTTTGTTTGACTGTCTTATTTTATAAAATGATTGTGCTCTCTGATGTGCAAATAAATATCTGTAGACATGAAGACACACATTGAGCCGCTGGTTCCTGTCCTCCTCCCTCACCCACTACCAGAGAAGTTTAGAGTACTTTGTAGCGCACAGCGATTATCTCCTGTCACAACAGGTCTGTCATTACACTGCTTTCCAGGAACTGTGCGGCGAGGAGACAGCATCACTTCTGCAAATTGTCTACAACATGGCCTTGAATGGTGAGGATCTGAGACAATGCATTCATCAGTGATCTGGAGGACATCACATGGAAAAGTATTGCAATTAGGTGTGTGCCAAAGTGCTGCCTGTCACTCAGCTAAGGAACGTCAGCTGCTAGGACATGTGGCATGCCATCTTCCGCACCTTCTCCAGCCCAGGACAAAACCCTTCAGGCACTTCTAACACGCTGACGGCTAATGTGACTTTGACAAGCTATAATGCATCTTTTTTTTTTTTTTTCTGCCTCTTTCAAAAGAAAAGTTACTTTCTTTCTGGCAATCATGCAGGGTCATTGCTGTCTTGGTCTATTGAAGATGCATGGAAATAAAGTTAAAAATATAAGTGGATACCTTTTTATTGGACTAAATAATCTTTTGACCAGCTTCCACGAGTTAAAGCCAGTGTAAATGAAGCAAGGATGATGTCTGACTATACAAGGCTTCCCTGATTGACCTGCTGCTAGTCTAGAATAAAATATTGCTTTGTGGTAAATGGATATCCATCAGGTCGATACAGTTGTCTCTGACTTATAAAGTACATTATTTTACAATTTCTATTGGAAATTTGGATCTAGAATACTGGGTTACAATTTTGAGTCTCAGCTTTGTGGGCAGGGATTTTGCATTGACTTCTATATAATCCTGAGTGCTTGCTCGAGCCATGGTTATCAGCTATAACCCGAATATCATATATTTATTTATAGACATTTGATATTTCACCTTTTACCAAGAATGGCTTCAAAGCAGATTAGAATAAGTTTAAATGGGACAATTGCAATTGAGAGATTAAATGTACTGTTAGAATAGCATGGGGAACCCAGTGGTGTATAACTTAAAGTCCTTAGTTGGAAGTTCTGGTAGTTTGATATTGGAAACAGAGTCTCTGCAGGGAAGGTCAGATGTCAGCTGCTAAGTATCTGCTGGTCTACAGGACACATTCATAGCAATTAAGTAAATGATGGCAGGAAAGACCCAAAAGGACCATCCAGCCTGCCCAGAACTGTGTAGAGTTGTAATGACTGCTCTGCGTGGGTTACCCCAGTGCATTTCTGGAAGCACAAAGCAGTCATACTGCTGCCGTTTTGGGCTCAGCTGCCATTCCTTGCAGGTTATACCAGTACTTCCTTACCATCCCCTGTCTCCAGGGATCCTCTGCACTTACCCCATTTTATACCCTTGAGCGATCCACTTCCAGAGCCACAGGTGTGTGTGGTTGGTATTCATGTAGCCTAAGGAAGATGACTGGCAAAGACTGCTTTATTAATGACCAAATGAGCATTTAAGGTTAGGTAATGTTCTAAAATTCATAATTTTATAACACCCACACAAAAAAATGAAATGAAATTAAATAAGCCAAAAAAAACAAACAAACAAAATGAAAAGCAAAGCAAAGCAAAAGAAAACATAAAATTAAACTAAATAACAAAAATTAAACACCCCTAATATCTAGTGCTTTGCCTATTAAAATCATTTTACTGTGCACGATAATATTTTAGTACAGGATTAGATGCATAAACCCCCCAATTGTGACTTATGCATGAAAGATGATTTTCAGTCACACAGTAACTTGCATATATTCAGGGAATATTAAGGAATGTTGTATGGGGTTTACATATGACACATGAATTTTACATATGACACATGAATTTTGCCGTTTATGCACATAACTTTATGCTCTGTTTTACAAGGGGTAAAGTTACACTGCAAATTTTGTAATATAACAACCTGGGGGATAATTTTCTAAAGGATTTACATGCTCTCAGATTAATTTTCAGAGGAGTAAATGTAATATACTCCCATAGCAATTTTCAAAAACTGTTTTATGCAAGTAAAATGAACTTATGCGGATAAATCCTATGGACAATTCAATGACATATATTGTAGCAACTTTCCAGGTAAAGTTCATTTACATTTGTAAAATCCAGTTTTATGGACCTGCTTTTCAAAAGCATTTACATGCTTAAAATTGAGTTTTACATGTGTAAGTACACTTTACATGTGTAAATGGCTTTTGAAAATGGCTGTGATAATATGTTATATTTACATGTGTAACTCCTTTGAAAATTACCTTCCTGATATTTAAACGCAATCAAGGTAATCTATCCTATGTTTGACAATCAGGCTGGTTTAAGCATGTTTGAAATAAATATATTTTGCAGGTAGGTGCACTACTTTAAATTTACCCCATATGTCTCCTCTTTGATACTATCTGTCTTGTCCATCTGTTTATCTTAGATTGTAAGCGCTAATGAGAAGGGACTGTCTCTTGTGCGTCTCTGTAAAGCTCTGCATATACCTGGTAGCACTATACAAATGATTAATAGCAAGGATAATATGCTGATAATGAAGACAGGAATGATAATGCATTTTGATGGTCTGCAAAATACCAGGAAGTACTTATTCTGAAGTCACATGGTTTGGTGCTCTAGTAGAAGATTTTCCCTTCTCTTCCTATAGATCTCCATAGATAACAACATATGCCAGATGAGTGAGAATAAATCTCCTGCAGGGAGCCTTAAGAGGTGGGCCTCTGGAATTCTCCCCTCCACAGGCTGTAAGGTGGTTGGACATGGCCATGTTTCAGTATAAAGCAGTGGAAGTATATATACAGGTTATAATTTTAACAAAATGTCTCCAAAAAAAAGAACTGCAGGCATACACCTTTAACTATTTTCAACAAAAAATGCAGTATGATGGATCTGAATGCCAACGTATCCGGGTGCAGTGGGTTTTAAAAGACATGCAGAATTTAACCAGAGCAACCAATTGCAGTGTGTGTGGCATGAGAAGGAGCAGGAGGGAATGAGTGAAGCCTAGGGAAGGAAAGATTATTTTCTCCACAGAGTGAGAAGGGTGCTTGAGACAGACAGATGAACTTGACTGTAAGTACTCCAGAGCAAGGACAGGAACTGAGATAGGAGACAGCCCACTGACTGAAGTGTGGCTGTGATTGAGGCAGTACCTTTCCTGTTCAAGGTGACCGGTCTTGGGTAGGAAAGCTCTCTAAATGCTGCCGCTCTGCTTCTATCAGCCTGAATCAGAAGGGCACATTTAGACGGGCTAAGTGCTCTCTAGGTGTCAGCAGGGTCTTACTTTAAGGTTCAAATTCACTGGCCCCAGTGCAAGAAAAAGCTAGGGAAAGGGAAGGGAGGTGAGCTGTTAGAATTATTGAAGAGCGTACAAGTAGTGAGTGAGAAAGTATTGTGTGAGGAGGAGTTAATCACCCTGCTGTGACTGCTGAAAATAGGATCCTTCTCTTCAGTAGAACTTCTCCTTTACAAGTCCAGAGATTTCCACAAAGCCAAAAAAAAAAAAATTGACACATCACTGCAGATCTAAGAAACCCTGGTACGAATGTTCTTCAGGTAGGAAGCTTCCTTTTCCAATGACATCATACAGAAAAATGACTAATGCCAGGGTCGGCAGCAGGGGAGGGTGGCAGCAGTACTAACCTGGCGATCCTTCCTGCCTGCCAGAGGAGAGGGGTTGAGAAGGGAAGACTTTTCCCCAAGCTGATCCCACGGCCCCTTCCATCAGTCAGGTGGTAGGCCAGCGGCAACCCACCACAGAGGAATGGGGTGCTGTTCTGTAGCAGTGCCCTGGGGCAAGAGGCAGGCAGCATCTGAAACGGCATCAGAGCAATGATTGTCCACGCAGGTGGTGGAGAATGTGGTGCTTTAAGCATCTGCTGCAGTTGTTAGTCCCCAATTACAAAGGGACAACCAGGACTACATTTAGCAGGACGGTCTTCCCCACTCTATGCAACCAGTGCCGTGGTTGCAAGTAATTTTAGCTGGATAGTCAGTGAGCGGGCAGCGGGCGGCACTACTTATCCAGCAACGCTGCTTGTACGTGCTTTGCCTTTGGTCTTTTCTGGCTAACAGGAGGCTGAGCTCAGTGGCCCTTGGTCTGTCCCAGTTATGTTCTTATGTTGTTAAACTTAGACTGAGTACGAAGGGCAGGTGAGGAACTGCTCAGCAGATCAGCAGGCTTCTAAAACATCAATCAGTTTATAAGTACAGATGAACTCCTTTCTCATTAGATTGTGTCAGTGGATTAGGAATTTGATAGGAAATGTTTGTGATTTATTCCAGGTTTGCCTTTATATTAACACTCCAGTACTGCCGTCAAGTAATTGAATTTCTCAAGTTCATACGAATAATTTGTGAAGAGTCATATTGTCAAGTGACTTCTGCATTGATGAGTGTTAAAAACACAAAACCAAAAATGGGGAATGCATCATTGAATATAAAATAGTTTCAAAGTAAGGGCTAAAGTAGTCAGCTGTATTGCTGGACCCAAAACAAATTAAGAAAGATGGATCGATTTATTGTTACATTCCATTTTCGGCCTTACATGCGTTGGAAGTATTCGATAAACTCCGGCACGTGGAGAAGTGACTGAGCCATACGCAGCATTAAAAGCATGATGAGACAGCACAGTAGGGTTAAGCAGGCTATTCTTCTCAAGGTCAGAAGCCACATGAATCCAAGCAAAGGTCGGCACTCATACATGTAAGGACGTTATCTTTTTGGCAGTCTGCACTTCGATGCATTTCAAGAGAGATGGAAGAAAAAAGGTCAAGGGCCAGTTGGATTGACAGATCTTGACTTTTTCCAGCTTCTTCAAGTAGTCCCTCAAAAATGATTGCCAGGCTTTTGGTCATTGTGTCTGTCTGTGAGTAGCTTGTTAGCCCACCAAAAATAACTGTCGTTAAAAGAAAACCAGCCTGCTTGTATAACTCAAATAAATGGTTAACGGGCGCAAATGTTTAGAACTACTCTTCTCCCTTTCTAATAATATTGCTACAAAGATGCCAGTTAGTATGAAATATGATGTGGGCACTGGCAGTCTAGAAACTGGACTGAGACCACCAACTCATTACCCTGCAGGAGGCTACCTAATGTCTTATACCCAATCACAGGCGCTGTAAAGGAAAGACCCATACTGAATCCATAAGTCAAGCAAGGCCAGAAGCATGAGAGGACGTGGGAGCAAACGGATTTTGCAAACATATGGAGGTGGTTTTCCTAGTTCCCCCCCCCCAGCAGCTAGCAGTGCTGTGTACATGCTGAACTGCAAGCTTTATTTTCAAAGGGAAACTCCTTGCAAAGGGTCCCATAGAAAACCTGTGGCCAGCAGGGAACACAGATACTTTTGTAATTGTGTACAATGCAGTTACACACACTAAATTTTACACAGGGGATTTCAAAATGAAACCCCCATGTGTGCTTTATTTTCATCACTCCAACCATATCTCGGCCTTGCCCCTTATTACCACAGATAAAAGCAATGCATATGCACCGTCCTACACAGGAGGAGAAGGGGATAAGAGGAGTGCAATTTTCAAAAGGCTGTTTTATGCAAGTAAACAAGTAGTTAGGCTTGAAAAAACTTTAGAAAATTGTTGTTCCCATATTAGATATAAAAAAAGGTGAAAGAGATTATCATAATGTGCACTCTGACTTACCTAGATATAGGCAACATTGTAAAAAGATGCTAAACATCTGTCTTTCTTTCCACGAAATTGCCACGTGGTTCAAATAACACAGAGTAATGGCGAAAGCTACAGCTGCCACTTCCATTGTTATTAATGACCCGTAACAACGGCAAAAGCCCTGACAGGTTTGGGCTACTGCGCAGGCCTGTTTCAAGGGACGAGAAACTAAAGTGTCAGAGAAAAGGGAAGGAGCGAGTATCCTGGTAAGGCATCTGCTCCAGATATCCTCTTCTAGGTATTCAGCAAACAAAATGCATGCATTTCAAAAGGAGCCAGGGGCCTCAATTGCAGAAAAGCTTCTGCTGGGCCTGGTGAATAAACTAGAATTAATTAAGGAAGCTCCTTTATCTTCCACAAATCCCGTTTCATGACTGATGTGGATTACAAAATTATCATCATAATTTTAGACTTACCTAAAACATTACAAATAAAATTCCATGCAGAATAAAACACGAAATAGTCCCAATTAAAATTAGCATATACGCACATAAGTAGCATCTATACTTTCGTATTTTGTATTTTATAAAAGCTGAAATTATGTGCACATTTTCATTTTTCTGCGCACATATTCGCACGTAAAAAAGGGGAGGGCTAGCAGCATTCCAGGGTGGGGTAAACATGCACATAAGTTGCTTTATTAAAAGACGCACCTACATTTATTTATTTCAAATCTTTTATATACCGACGTATAGCAATCTGCCTTCACTCCGGTTTACATGAAAACAACTTATTACATCGAATTAACATTGGAACAGTATATTACAGTAAATTTTACACTTGAACGAGAGGCTTCTTAATTGACCAACTATAACATTTTAACAGAACAATTTCTAACAACAAGCTAATTGAACGGTATGTTGGGACTGATAGAAGAGTCCAACTTACTCATCTATTTTTACATTTGCTAATTATTTGGTGTAAGTGACAGGGTGGGAGATCTGGGTGAACTGGGGGGAGTTCAGGCCGAAGAACCAGGAAAGTCTCGGTGAAGGACTGGGAGAACTGGTGGACTAATTGGTAAACTGGTTAATTTTATTTACATGCCCATGTTTTAAAATTGACTGAATTACGCATGCAAATCAAGACTTATGTAAGTCATACTTTACTTTTGTGCATAAAATATATGTGCGTATATTTTTAAAATAGGTAGGAAAAGTACACGCGTTCAGTGCAGTCCTATACGTGATTTCAATGCATTGCATGTATTCGTCTGTAAGCATACATACAACGGGTAGGGTGTAGTGTAGAGATTTGCGTATTTTATAAAAAGAACCCATATCATATGCGTACATCTGCTCTCGGTCGTATATGTGCACGTGCACATTCGTTTGAAAATGATCCTTCAAGTTCTCTTCATAACTTGAACATAGAAATTTTACCAAAGTGCACAGTAAAACTTTTTTACCACAAATTTTATTGCATAGGCCTGATGATGTCTGTCTTTTAGGAATGAACTGCACAGTCTTAAGAACAAAATCTGTAACTCATTGCGCAATACTATGGCATCTTCATAACTAATCATTTCAGCAGTGTTAAGGATGGTAAAATCCAGCTGATTCAGCAGTTTTTAAGCCACAGTAATGTGAAATGAGCTTCAGAATTTGCTGCTAAGATTCCTAAAGGCCACACACAAAAAGTACTTTCTGCTATGAAGTCATTTGACTCCTCGCTTTTGGAATTTGGAGTGACTGCTTTGTCATGATACACCCATTCCTCGTTTTCTAACACCCCCATTTTCTCTCTTGAGACAGGGATGTGCAGCCGCCAGTTATTTGTTTTGATTTATTAATTTCATTACATTTTTTTTTTCTGGTTCGGATTGTTTGCCAAACTGAAAAAAACATTAGGAGGGTAAATCTCAAACAATTCTGCATGGCCTCATATGCGGCATGATTGGCCATGCGGAGATCTACTACAGTATTTTATATCCTGCACGCGCAGATTATAAAATATGTGTGTATCTACTCCCCCAACATAAACATATACATTAGGGGTGTGCAGAGGGACGCCATATGTTGCATTCGGGATTCAGATTTGTCGGGGAGCAGATACGTTGCATTCGGCCGTATGGCGCCCCGATGCGTTAATACGGCGATTTCTATTCGTGTCCCAGCTAACACTAAAATTAACTACAACCCCCCACCCTCCTGACCCCCCCAAGACTTACCAAAACTCCCTGGTGGTCCAGCGGGGGATCCGGGAGCCATCCCCTGCACTCTCACACCCTCGGTGCTGGTTTCATCATGGCGCCGATAGCCTTTGACCTACTATGTCACAGGGGCTACTGGTGCCATTGGTCAGCCCCTGTCACATGGCCATCAGCGCCATCTTGTGCTCCATGTCAACTCAGGCAGGTAATCACTAGAAAAATCCATGTCAACTCAGGCAGGTAATCACTAGAAAAATCTCCTAAACTTCAACTACCAACTCACCTCCAAGATCTCTCTCCAACTCCTTACATATGCTCAAAGAGGCAGCTGAAGGTAGTCAGTATATATGTACACAAAGAAAATAACACACCATAACTAAAATGACATGCAACACGGAAAATGATGCACCGCGCTGTAATGCGTCATGCAGTGTGAAAGAGTATCACGCTTCTCGATAATTACATATGCGATGCAGTATTTCATTAATTTCCCCAACCTTGCCCATCTTTTTATCTTGGGTCACTGATGTGCCACATTTCTGCTATCTTTACCGTGATATGATGAATCTAGGCAATAGCAGATAAGTAGTGATATTCAAACGTATCCAGCTATGTTCACCATCTAGATCTTTACAATCTCAGGATAAAGGCCTCGTAGAGGCACCATCAGTGCGACAAGCACATAGTGGTGAAGTCAGGGACCGATCACTCTCTGTAGCAGGTTCAGTGTTGTGGAACTCCATGCCAAAGCAGTTGTGAGTCACATTAGAAACAAATAAATTTAGGAAATTCTTAAAAACTTGGTTTAGGCAGGAATTTGAAGAGCCATTATAAAAGGAAGAGAGATAAGCTAAGATGGATAAGACTAGTAGTAGGGAAGGAGGCTCTGTTCATGATTTTTGGTTTTTAATGTGTATGTTTGTTTGTAATTTGAATTTTATTGTCTATGTTTTTGTTGTAAACCACTACAATCGTTTGGAGTTGGCGGTATAGAAACATTTTTAAATAAATAAATATGGCAGCCAGATAAGTTAGAAAGTTAGCCGGATAAAACGTAGCTGGCTAACTAGGAACTTATTTGGGTATACTCAGCAGCATAGCTGTGTCGCTAAATATCCCAGGTAAGTTAGCTGGACAAGTCCTATATGACGTATATTTAAGAGCATGGATACATCTTGCCTTTTTTATTTTGATGTACATGTTGTTATATTTGGTTTTTTATACTATTATTTTGACGTTTGCTTACTCTGTTTATGTATGTGTATACTGTAAGCTGCCCTGGGGGGCTTTGTTGAGGAGGATGACATATACATTGGAAATGAAATGTTTATAAAAAACTGTTTGATTATATTCCTCTGGGTATTTAATCCAAACTCCTTTTCTTCTGTTAAATGATAAAAACATCAGCTCTTTTAAAAGGAATTAACATTCGCTCTTCTTTCCCCTCCCCAGATATTAATTTTTTTTCTCTGCTTTTTCTAGAAGTCTGGCTTTCTTTTCCATTCATTTGGCATTGCCCATTCAATGGGACTTGAGAAAGTGGATAGTCATGGAATATCCACCATGGATTTTTTTTTTTTTTTTTTTTTAATGATGTGTAAGCTGTTACCAACATTGTAAATAAGCAGAGTCCTCCTTCCAGCCTCTCTGTTTCAGCCTTTAGTCCACTTATTCTAACAGTTAAGACTCAATGAGCTCATTAGTTTTTGTCAATATTCTGCCCTGTGCCTCTCTTCCATTGTGGAGAGATGAGTGGTCCGGAATGGGAGCTAAAGATTGAAAATGCTAAGCTCCTGGGGATTTCTTTTAGTGATCACTGCTTCTCCTCTTGTATTCACTGAGCGTCATCGTGCACTGCACCCTCTCCAATAAATTACATGCACACCTCGAATGAGAGCTTTGCAGAAAAATGACTCATTCTTCCCTCCATCCTTTTTAGGAATCATTAACCTTTTCAAGAGTACATATTAACAGGCAGAGCCAGGCTTTAACGATTTCTGCTTTGTTTGTTTGCTTTACTGCTTACCTGCTGTCTAGGAGCTTTTCAATAGCAGACCAGTCCATACCAATGTTTTAATTAGCTGGAGTGGAGGGAAGGATTTGAAACAAAGCCAGTCAATAAGAAATGATGAGATAAATAAGTACAGGTAGATGCCACAGATCTCTGCTGCTAAGAAAAAGGTAACTTATCAGGACTTTCCATTGATTAAACTCACTTTGAGAAAACGAAACCTTGGGTTGCCCATAGATGACTTCTCAGTGCTTTACAGATAATATCTGGTTGAGTATGCTATGATAATTATATTCTTATTTTGTGTAAGGATGGTGCTTTTTTGGGTATGGATGGTGGGCACTTAGTTAACATCATCAAAAAATGACTGATTTAGTTGTCAATGTCATAAAAATTTAAGAACATAAGATATGCCATACTGGGTCAGACCAAGGGTCCATCAAGCCCAGTATCCTGGGTCCAACAGTAGCCAATCCAAGTAACAAGCACCTGGCAAGTACCCAAACATTAAATGAATAGATCCCAAGCTACTAAATCTTATTGATTAATAGCAATTTATGGACTTCTGCTCTAGGAACTTATCCAAACCTTTTTTAAACCCAATTACACTAACTGCCATAACCACATCCTCTGGCAATGAATTCCAGAGTTTAATTATGCATTGAATGAAAAATAATTTTATCTGATTTGTTTTAAATGAGCTACTTGCTAACTTCATGGAGTGCTCCCTAGTCCTTGTACTACCCAAAAGAGTAAATAACTGATTCGCATTTACCCGTTCAAGTCCTTTCATGATTTTGCAGACCTCTATCATATCTCCCCTCAGCCGTCTCTTCTCCAAGCTGAACAGCCCTAACCTCTTTAGCCTTTCCTCATAGGGGACCCATTCCATCCCCTTTATCATTTTGTTCACCCTTCTCTGTACTTTCTCCAGTGCAACTATATTTCTTTTTGCGATGCGGTGATCAGAACTGCATACAATATTCAAGGTGCAGTCTCACCATGAGGCGATACAGAGGCATTATGACATCCAACATTTTATTCGCCATTCCTTTCCTAATAACGCCTAACATTCTTTTGCTTTTTTGATTGCCACAGCACACTTAGCTGACGATGTCTATGAATTATCCACTATGACGCCTAGACCTCCTTCCTGGGTGGTAACTCCTAAGATTGAACCTAACATTGTGTAACTACAGCAAGGCTATTTTTACCTATGTGCATTACCTTGCACTTATCCACATTAAATTTCATCTGCCATTTGGATGCCCAATCTTCCAATCTCACAAAGTCCTCCTGCAATTTATCACAATCTGCTTGAGATTTAGCTACTCTACATAATTGTGTGTCATCTGCAAATTTAAGCATCATGACCCTTTCCAGATCATTTATAAATATATTAAAAAGCACCGGTCCTAGTACCCTTTTCCACTGTGAAAACAGATCATTTAATCCTACTCTCTGTTTCCTGTCTTTTATCTAATTTGCAATCCACAAAATGATATTGCCTCCTATCCCATGACTTTTTAGTTTTCTTAGAAGCCTCTCATGAGGTATTTTGCCAAACGCTTTCTGAAAATCCAAATACACCACATCTACCAGTTCACCTTTGTCTACATGTTTATTCACCCATTCATAAAAATGAAGGAGATTTGTGAGGAAGACTTCCCTTGGATAAATCCATGCTGGCTGTGTCCCATTAAACCATGTCTATCTGAATGTTCTTTGCTTTTATTCTTTATAACAGTTTCTACAATTTTTTCCAGCCTAAAGTCAGACTCACCAGACTATAGTTTCCCAAATCTCTCCTGGGACCCCTTTTAAATATCAGGGTTACATTGGCCACCTTCCAGTCTTCAGGTACAATGGATGATTTTAATGATAGGCTACAAATCTTTACTAATAGGTCTGAAATTTCATGTTTTAGTTCTTTCAGAGCCCTGGGGTATATACCATCTGATCCAGGTGATTTACTACTCTTCAGTTTGTCAATCTGGCCTACTACATCTTCCAGATTCACAATAATTTGTTTCAGTTCATCTGATTCATCACCCTTGAAAACCGTCTCTGGGACAGGTATTTCCTCAACATCCTCATCAATAAACACCGAAGCAAAGAATTTGTTTAGTCTTTCCGCAATGGCCATATCTTCACTAAGTGTCCCTTTAACCCCTCGATCATCTAACGGTCCAACTGACTCCCTCACAAGCTTTTTGCTTTGGATATATTTTAAAAAGGTTTTATTATGAGTTTTTGCCTCCATGGCCAACTTCTTTTTAAATTCTCTCTTAGCCTGTCTTATCAATGCTTACATTTAACTTGCCAATGCTTATGCTTTAACCTGTTTTCCTCTAATGGATCCTTCTTCCAATTTTTGAATGAAGATCATTTGGCTAAAATAGCATCTTTCACCTCACTTTTTAGCCATTCCAGCAACCGTTTGGCCTTCCTTCCATCTTTCATAATGTGTGGAATATATCTGAACTGCGCTTTTAAGATGGTATTTTTAAACAATGTCCATGCTTGATGCACACTCTTTACTTTTGTAGCTGTACCTTTCAGTTTTTTTTAAACTATTTTCCTTATTTTGTCACATTTTTCCTTTTGAAAGTTTAATACTAGAGCCATGGATTTACTTACTGTCCCCTTTCCTGTCATTAATTCAAATTTGATCATGTTATGATCACTATTGCCAAATGGCCCCACCACCATTACCTCTCTCACCAAATCCTGCGCTCCACTGAGAATTAGATCTAAAATTGGTCCCTCTCTCGTCTGTTCCTGAACCAATTGCTCCATAAAACTGTCATTTATTCCATCCAGGAATGTTATCTCTCTAGCATGCCCTGATGTTTCACTTACCCAGTCAATATTGGGGTAATTGAAATCTTATGATAATCACATTATATCAAAAGTTTACAATCTTTTATAGTGTTACTGGTATTCTTATACTTTTTATAACGTTTTATCACAATTTTTAATGAAAATTTGGGACCTTCATACCACCTGCGGTTTGCAAGTATACAACTTGTGCTTTCACCTCTACGGGTCTTTTTTAATCATCGGTCCACTAAACACTCTTCATTTGAAAAACGAAAAAATGAAGAGTGTAAATTGGGTAATTGAAATCTCCCATTATTACTGCACTATCAGTTTGGTTAAGTTAACGTTACCTAATTTCTCTTAGCATTTCACTGTCTGTCTCATCATTTTGGCCAGGTGGACAGTAGCATTCTCCTATCACTATACTCTTCCCAACACACATGGGATTTCTACCCATAAAGATTTGATTATGCATTTTGTCTCTTGCAGGATCTTTGTTCTGTTGGACTCTATGCCATCTCAGATAAAGCGCCACCCTGCCACCAAGTTGGTCCTCTCTATCATTGCGATATAATTTGTACCCCGGTATAGCACTGTCCTATTGGTTATCCTCCTTCCACCATGTCCTGAAATGCCAATTAAGTCTGTTTCATCATTCACTGCTATACACTCTAACTCTCCCATCTTACTTCTTAGACTTCTGGCATTAGCATACAAACATTTAAAAGTGCGTTGTTTGTTTGTATTAACATTCTGCTTTTCAGTTGTCAGGGATAATATAGAATCTTTTAGCTCAGGTGAGTTTTTAATTATAGGCACATGGACTACTTTTCTTATTATTGGAACCTCTCTGTTGGGATGCCCTAACTCTAATGCTCCATTAGTGTCCTTTGAAGATACCTCCTTCTGAACCATGTGCTGCTGAGCATCTGTCAGATTTTCCCTTTGTTCTAGTTTAAAAGCTGCTGTATCTCTTTTTTTAAGGTTAGCATTAGCAGCCTGGTGCTACCCTAGTTAAGGTGGAGCCCGTCCCTTCAGAAAAGACTCCTCATTCCCCAAAAGGTTCCCCAGTTCCTTACAAAACTGAATCCCTCTTCCTTGCACCATCATCTCATCCGCACATTCATTTATTTATTTTTATTTATTTGTAGACTTTTATATACCGTTGTTTGGAACATGCCATCACAACGGTTTACAATGATAAAAATAAACACAAGAGAAGTCATAAACTGTAAAACAATTAGACTCTGGAGCTCTGTCTGCCTCTGGGGACCTGCACTTGCCATCAGCAAACTAAAGAACATATCCTGCATGTTCACTGCTTAGGAAGACAGTGACTTTGGGGTCAATGTGCTAAAGCTTAATGTGTGTGTTAAGGCTGTTAACATGCGTGTTCCATAGCATGACATGCTCTATGGGGGGCAATTTTCAAACTGTCCACATGGTGACAGAATCTATAGGTACTTTTAATTCATGGACTTGGTGTCAGTTTTGAAAGGGCAATTATGAGCATATTTTTGGTTGCAAGCTTGCTGCAGTTACAAAATATCTATGGATATTTGCACCTGCTTTTTGCGCAGGTAGGAATTTTGCTGGCGAAGTGCACACATGGGGTAAATACTCAAATATAGCCAGTTATCTTAGCCAGATTAGCCTTATCGGCTAACTTTATCTGATAACAAGATAAGTTTGAATATTTGCACTTATCTAGCTAAGTTAACTGGATAAGTAGCTCCTCCCCGGGACACCCATATCTTGCCCACATTCTATCTGGCTTACTACTTAGCCAGATAAGTACTTATCTGGCTAAGTGATGGCCTCTGAATGGGACTGCATATTCAGCCACCACCCCTTAGCTGGATAAGTCTGAACTGAAATAATGTGAGAGAAAGGACTATTTCCATTGCCGGGCCCTAGCTGTGGAACTCTCTACCACAAGAACTAAGGATGGAATCGGACATTAAAATATTTTAAAAGGGTATTAAAAAATGGCTATTCAAACAAGCCTTCCAAGAGTTTTAACCTAAGGATTATATACCCCCTTTAATATAAATATTTAGTTAATTGTATTATCTCTGCTCTTACTGTTCTGCTTCTTTAACTGTTTAAATTTTATGATTTATTATTTTACTATTTCATTTGTTTTTATTAGTTTATTATGAAACTTTGTATTTACTTCTCTTCTTTTAATTTTGGAAATGCAAATATATTTTTAAAATTTTTAAAGTAGCACTGAATATCGGCCTCGTGATAATGAAAATACAATCTATGTGCATACTTTTCCACCCCTGACCTAATCCTGCCCCCAAGAATGCCTCCTCTCAATGCCACACTGGGAGAAGGCAATGCCACACTGGGAGAGGCCCAATTTACAAGGATAAATCGCTATTTACCCATGCGAATGGCTCTGAAAATTGCTCTCTTGAGTCCTAATGTACACGCTAAACCTGCTCATTCCCAGAATTCCTGTCTCTCCTTCCGTCCCTTTGCATTGCCTCTCAAACTCTTCCCAAACCCTCCAGGTTCTTTACACAATTTCTCCACCTCTCCCCACCTTTTTGAACCATCTCATACCTCCCACCAAATTACCTAGTCATTGCCCCCCTGTGCATCCCATCCAATCAATCCTCATCCTTACTCTTCCACCCAATCCCTTAGTCTGTTTTTCTGCTCTCCCACACAGTCCTCTCTCATCTATCCCCTTCTTCCTCACGCCTTTACCTCTCTTTTATAATCTCTCTGCTTCCCTCCCACTTCTCTCCTGCTATCAACCTCCTCCTCTGCGTCTCTTCCCTCCCCCCTATTGCTGTCCTCCCCTATATCTCCCCTTCCCCAACCCATGAACCTCACCTTCCTCTCTGTCACATCTGTATCTTCCCCCCCTCCCATCTCCTCCTCCTCATTTCTCTTCTTCCCTTCTCAAACCTACCTCTTTCTCCTATTTACTGCCTCCATTTTTGTATCTCTCTCTACTTCTTTCTTGCTTAGCCACCCCAAATTCCTGACTCATGTGTGTGTCGGGGAGAGGGTTGGCTCAGCAAATAGTAGTAGAGGTGCTTTGCAGTGCCTGCTTTGCAGCTCTATCAGAAAACCAACATGCAGTAATCACTGCAGTGCAGGCTGAGGGGACTTTGAGCATGATCAGTGCCACTGGCCTCAGGACATGCAGTGGGATAGGAAATTGTCCAAATATTTTATAATTTGTTTTTGCAATGTTTTATTTGAATGTTTTATGTTTTAGTTGTGATCCACCCATCACAATGGGTATTGCTATGGGTGGAATATTAATATTTTAAATAAATAAATAAATAAATAAATAAATAAATAAATAAATAATGGTGCAGAAACATTGCACTGCATATATTCTGAGGACCATTTTCAGCCATTGAGAGGCTCAGCTAGTTAGTTGGGTGTATTCAGTGGCGCAGTTGCTCCACTGAACATACCCAGCTAGCTGGTTATGTCTAACCGGATAACTTTAGGACAGCCCTACAGCCCAACCAGATCATCCTCCTCGGAATGCCTCTTGTTTGCCCACGGAACCCCCCCCTTCTTATCCTGCTAATTTTGAGCCGGGTAACTGATTAGGCAGTTAGAATTTAACTGGATAAGGGCTAAATATAATCAAGTAAGTCATTTAGACAGATAACTATTATGTAATCCGGTCTAATTGGCTTTTAAATATGGACCTCTTTATGTCCTGCATGGTCTCAGGTAGCACGAGCAGTCTGTAGAACAAGAGTTGCAGTGGAGACAGGACAGCAGAAGTTTCATGGTCTGAGTGGGTATTACTAGAAGGAATGGTCAGCGGGTAGCCTATTCTTCTCAAAGCGTAGACACGTCTCTCCAACCTTTCTGGTCTGTGGCCCTTTGAGATGATCACTCTTGGGGTAATGTCTCTAAATGGGGTTTTTTCACACAAACTATGACAAGAATGAGTCTTGCTCATAAGTCAGGCTATGCTGGATATGATCTCAATCTCAAAAATGTATTGCTGCTGCTTCTCACCTCAGTACTTGAATTGGGCCAAAAAGAGCTTCCTTCTGAAGTTCATAAGATGTAATAAGTATGGAAAATATATCAAGGTGCTCCTGGGAGTTCCATTTAATCAGGCCAATTGTGGTCTACATAATAAGATATCTAGGGCCATGCGGCAGTACATAGTTGCATAGGATAGGGGCCATATACTTTTCATTTGAATAAATGTAGGCTTGGGTATGAAGACTGATGGGTTTCCTACTAGGCCTGAAGATGTCTTCCAAGCAACACTTCATGAAAGCCTGCCCATGACCCAGATAATTGCCAAAATATAAATATATTTGCATGAGGGTTTGTTTAAGCTCAAAGCAGCAACAGGGTCATGTTGAGCGGGTGGCCTAGAGTGCGGCTGGTGATGGAAACAGGACATAGACAGACCTTGTGAAAATCTCCTTCATGCCCATATCATGAATTTACCTGTGGCCCCATCCCACCTGGCTCTTAGCCAGTCCAACCACCTTCATTGCTTCTGGTGCAGCTTTCAGGCCGCCTTCTTCAAGTCCTCAACCTATAGAGAGAAATAGAAATGGCAAAGCTGAGTGTGCACTGGAGTTGTTACTGTAACCTCCATATATCAGTATCAATATATTCTACTGACATCTGAAGTGAATAACATGCTTTGTACTCCCTTAATGCTCCTAGAAATGATGTGCTGCCACCAGGATCTGAGGAGGAGAACTGTCTGCAGCATATGTTTTGATTTCAAAATCGTAAGCGCAGGCCATGACCCAGAAATCCAATTGCAAATGGAAACCTGGCCTCTCCCCCCCTCCCAGCACAAGTTACAGGGTCCAGATTGCGGACATCGGTTGTGCCTTTGGAGTCTGGTGAGAGTGAAGGACCCGTGTTCTCTTCCTGCTTTATAAAACACAACATGTACGTTTCATAAAGGACTGGCTAAAAGCATTGCAGAGTTGCAGGTAAATCATGCCAGCTCTACACTAATCAGCACTAATTATTCTACCCCCTCTTCATCCAATCCATGTCATCACCTGCTTTGCAGGATGGCTGCTCTCCTCATTACCATTCCTTCTGAACTGGGAAGGTGTCAGATTTTGAAAGAGAAAGTGGTCCTGCAATTCATTAGTAATTCATCCTGCAAATTAACCGTGCAGTGAGTTGCCAATATCCAGCACCTTTGTGCATGGTGAGGTCAATACGGTATTTCCTAGATGGAATCATTTCCATTTTTAATAAGAGTTGGGGGGGTTTTTCTTTAAAATTTACAGTGAAATCCTTCCTACACATCCTTCATCTGGCAAGTGAGTCTGATTCTTAATAGCTGTTTGTACAGCAAGTAGCCTTTTATTTCACACAGTGTGCTTTTTGTACTTGGATAGTAACCGTTTCAGCAGGTGTATAATGTAGTCGTGAACGTGGCGCCCTCGCAGGATACGGTGCTGCACGTGAAGCGGCCAGTGCAGAAGTCAGCCACCCAAATGAGCGACCACTAATCGGTGTGATTCCCTGCTCTTATACACAAGAGACACTTCTTCAGTTCATTGGGTACTGCATGCAGATTATTACTGCCAAAACAGTTCTTGCTTGTCTAGAAATCATTCACTTTCATTTTCAAACATTAAAACAAGAACATCCAGTTTGGAATTTTGTTTGCAAACTGTTCTGAAGCCTTTTTAGTTCACTTAGAAATCCGAAATTAACATCTGCAGGGAGTGGTGAACTCTTGTAACCCACGTAATTTCACAGTGGCTTAGCATAAAGATACGACTTGCCACCGTGTGCTGATTCATCTAAGGGTCGCTCTTATACTCTGCTATTAATATATAAGAGGGTGTGGGCTGCTTGCTTGTCATGGTATGCCATAGGCCAGGAAGGGTGAGATATAAGGGAAAAGGTTTGGCAGAATCTCAAGGGAACTGTGAAAGGTAAGAGCAGTAACGTTTTCCACTGACTCTTAGTGAACATCATTAGTTACAGCAAAATGCAAGATTAGAAAATATGAACAATCAAGAATAAGTCTGGGGGAAAAAAAGGATTGTAAAACCTCCTGTACATAGAGAACAGGAAAAAGGGTGACCATATCTTACCATGCCATTATACCTGACTGACAAGTCATTAATCATTCACCCTTGTCAATGAAGGAGACGGTAAGAAATGTGGAAAAAAAAAAACCCACATACACACACACAAAAAAGAAAGCTCAGTCCAACATATTCCAAATCTCTCAGACTATGGGTCTCAGGGCAATTCTGCTGGAGCAAATGACACACAGAACGTAGAATATACGTGACACAAGCAGTCCTTATGATGAGAACATCAATATTATTCTGTTGCTGCGGATTTAGCAGTTGAAGCAGCTCTGAAGAACTTGCGTATCTGGAGTTAAGTCTGGCTCTTGCGATATAGTCAGCTGTCACTGCTCCTATGCAATGCCTCGTGGACAGTGTAAGTGAACCATCTTTCTGTAATAAAAAAGCGCTCCAATTTTTCTTGCAAGTCGTAAAATGGAAGTTGGTTGGAAGCTGTCGCACAAGGAATGAAGAAAGAACGCTGCTGTCTTTTCATGTATGTCGTGTGTCACTTGTTCCTGTTTGAGTCTCTTGTGACAGATCGTTGGTGGCACTCAGAGCATTTTGGGCAGCAGTGTGCATTTACTTTGTTTTATTCTCTTATTTATCTATGTAAAATTGTATTTACACGCATAAAATCAATCTTCTGCATGAACACGAATGCATACAGGTATAAAAATATATTTTAAATGTGTAAGTAACAAAGTGAAACAAAACGAAATGTAAGCATTCCGGCAAGGAAGAGAAAAAGAAAAGAATACAAGACAAATAGAGGTTTTCTTATGTACACCCCTGAGGTCGGGCAGCGATTGTTTTTCTTTTTCACAATCCTCTCGCTTCCTCTTTTGTAAAACAGCATGCAAAGGTACCTCTTTGTTATAATAAACTCCCAATGTCCTTCCTTTTACACATAGATATGGAAAAGGAGATTCTGTTATGAACACAGAACCCTTAGCAGTTTATATATGATCGGTAATTAAGTGTTAATTTTCAAAGCGTTTAGGATGCTAACTTTGGGAGTCAGGCCCCTAAATTGGCCCTTTTGAAAATATATTCAGGCAGCGTCCTAAAATTTAGGAACTTAGTTTAATTAAGCACCTACATTTAGGGGCCTAAAGTGCGGGTGGCTACAGGGGCGGAGTTAGGGCGGGATGAGAATGTTAGGTGCTTAGCACTGATTTTCAGAACTAGGCACCTAATATAGGAGCCTAAATCTAGGCAAATGAATAGGAAGTCTAAATCTAGGACCCTAAGTTTTAGGATTGTAAATCTCTGTGAATTTTCAGGAGATAATATAGGTTCCAAAGTTCAGCTGAAAATAGGGATCTAACTTACAGGGTCATTTTTCAACTCACGTTATGGCGTTTTCACATGTGAAAAATGCCTTAACGCATGTGAAAAGCACCATAACGCATGGTGCGATGCTAATTTTTAAAAGGGGAGGGATTAGGGCGGAGTCAGGGTGGGAATTTTGTAAAAGTGCAAAGCCATAATGCATGATATCACACAGTTTTAACACCGAAAATAACTACGCTTTTTTCATTAGCGTTAAGCTGTGCGATGTCATGCAAAATGCCCATAATGCAAATTTTGATTTTTTTGCAAATTCCGTTTTGGGCATTTTTAGGCTGTGGAAGGGCCTGAGGTGTGAGAGGGGATTGGGGGAAGGGCGTGAGATGTGGGAAGAGAAGAGAGGGAGAGGGAAGGGGAGGGGAGAGAGAGCGTGAGAGAGAGAGAGCGCCTCTGGGGGTGGCATCATAGTAAGCAGCTATTTATGCTACTATAGGAGGCCCACCTAGTAACTCAAGGTGAGGTTTAGGTAGTACTGTAGGGGTTAGGGGCCACTTTTACATGCAGAGTGAGACGTACAAACAGAACAGTACAGTCTTGTGAAGATTTGATGTTCTTTGGAGTGAGGAAATTCAGACAACGATGAGTTTTGTACAATCAACCTAGCTTGATGTTACCCAGGTAGAGAGTCATCCTTGTAGATAGGCTCTCTCTCTCTCTCCCCCCCCCCCCCCCCCCCCCCAGTAGTGAAAAGAGCACTTTGCAGGTAGGAAAATGCAATTATGTAGGTATTACCACAAAGTGCTTCCATGGCAGCGATTAAGGGAAATTGGATTCAAACAGCATCCAAGGGCCCTGAATTTTACAGTCTGGGAAACTGATCAGCATAGGTGTAACCTGCACGGTGCAGCAGATACTGGCATAAGCTTGCTGGGCAGCCTGGGTGGATCATATGGTCCTTTTCTGCCATCATTTCTATGTTTATATGTTTCTACTTTAATGAAGCATTACCGAATGGCAGTAGTATGAAGCTCAGTTTTTGATAAGATGAGCCGTGATGTGTGGAAAGGGGATTGCATGCATGAAGGAAGTGGGTAGGGTGCCAGAGTAAGTAAGTGAGATGCAATTGAATGAGTGCGTGAGCTAGAGTGGAGGCTAAAGTTATGAATGGAAAGATAAAAAGGCTTAGACTAGGGGAAGAGAAATGATATGAATGTGACTGTTTAATGTTGGTGTTAAGCAGTTTTTTCATGAGGTGATTCAGTGAATGTTTTTAAGATTCTGCTAGAGTAAATGAAAACGGGTCACTCTATCTAGCTCGCCTTGTTTTCCTATCGCTTAGAAAAATTGTGCCATATTCACTTCTGTAGAAAGTATTGGGAACGGTGTGGCCACATCAATGCTTTGGCCCAGTCTTACACCTTACATTTGTGTCTGAGGGCTGCTGGGAGCAAATAAAAGCTGAGCATATAGTTGGGTAATAGGTCTTTATAGTAAGCGAGGAATCGGGGAAGTGGAGGATGCTAACAAAGCATCTACTGTAAGTTGAGTCTTCCTCCTGGCCAACTCGTATATCTTTTCTTTCAGGCCCTACCAAACAATGAATTTTTTGTTGCATATGTGCTGAATATCTGCTTTTATGACAAGTGCTTTTCAGAGATCTTCCTACATTTGCAATATACAGGCCAAAAAAAAAAAAAAAGGATGAATCAAGCCCTAAAAAAGAAATCCACCAAATTTCTTAAATGTATAGTTACAAATGTAAGAGGTTGCCGGTGTTACTTCAGTTTGTGACACAAATACTCCAGTATACTGCACTATAGCCTGTCAGTTTCTCTAGCTTTCTAGCAATCTGTGGCACCCTGTGGGCTTACCACAGGTTGCCAAGGAAACCAGCAGTGGGTGCTACTGAAATGAATGGCATAAGGGGGTTGCCATAGCAACCGACAGTGCCACCATTGAGTTGCTGCAGATTGCTGGAGCTCCATAAAAGCCGATACTACAGACCTTTTCCCCAACTCTGAATCTTAAGGCTCCAAACCAAATAATCTTCCACGGGGCTTATAGGGGGAAATTTACAGACATTTACAGACATTACCTGGATAGTTATTCTTTAGATCTCTGGCATTAAGAGTGCGCACTTACATTTTTTTTTTTTCATTTTGTTTGGTTTTGTTCTTGGATTTTTCTTTGTTTCACTTGTGGTTTATTTTGTTTGTTTACTTGAAGTGAAATAAAGAAAATATTCGAAAAGAAAAGATGAAGCAAAAGGAAAGGGCCATGTGCCTTCGTTTTAACTGAATTTGAAAAGTGCAACAAATAATGGCCAATTTGTTTCTTTTGGTGGCCCTGACATGAATTGAGGGCCCCCCCTGAATTAAACAAATCCTATTCATTTAATTCAGTTTTAAAAAAGACCATCTGTTTTGCCTATGCCTAGGCCTGAAGCTGGGGCCTTGCCTAGGGCAGTGGTTCTCAAACATCTATCTGTCGGCACACACCTGACAGATGGTTCTCACATGCGTGACACACTGAACAGATGACCGTCATGGGGCTAAATGTAAATATACACTCTACATCCACAGGAACACCCCCCCTCCCCCGACCCCCAACAATGGGTGCAGAGCAGAGCTAGGACATTCCCTGTACAACTCGCCATACAAAAAAGATATTCTGATGTCCTCTCAATAACAACAACACAACTCCCTCTACTACCAGGTGCAATAGTCCTGCTTATGAAAAGACAGCAATTCACTACCGATGCATGGCCTATTGAGAAAACACAACAAATAAGACTGCTACATGCCACATGCCTACATGCTAGAAAAATACCTCACCTCGGTCACACACACAGAACTGACCTTCACCAAGTACAGAAAGACCACAAATTACAAATATGGAGACAAAAACTGGAATGGAGAACCAAAAAGCCACTCTGCATGCAGTACAAATCTGGAGAAATGGAAACCGAAATATAGTATCTAACACACTTCCAGGATCTGCAATAATGCACACAAACTAATCCGTAAAAGTTACACTGCATTATGGAACACACGCAAACAGTAACAACCCTATCTATGAAATGCAACACTACAAATATTAAACCAGGCCCTAAATACCAATGCACCTATTAGGAAAACAGAACAATCCAAGCTTGCAGAACACAGGCCCTGACCAAATACAGAATAAAATGATCATAAGAACATGCCATGCTGGGTCAGACCAAGGGTCCATCAAGCCCAGCATCCTGTTTCCAACAGAGGCCAAACCAGGCCACAAAAACCTGGCAATTACCCAAACACCAAGAAGATCCCATGCTACTGATGCAATTAATAGCAGTGGCTATTCCCTAAGTAAACTTGATTAAGCAGGTAATGGACTTCTCCTCCAAGAAATTATCCAAACCTTTTTTGAACCCAGCTACACTAACTGCACTAACCACCTCCTCTGGCAACAAATTCCAGAGCTTTATTGTGCTTTCAGTGAAAAAGAATTTTCTCCGATTAGTCTTAAATGTGCTACTTGCTAACTTCATGGAATGCCCCCTAGTCCTTCTATTATCCGAAAGTGTAAATAACCGATTCACATCTACTCGTTCAAGACCTCTTATGATCTTAAAGACCTCTATCATATCCCTCCTCAGCCGTCTCTTCTCCAAGCTGAACAGCCCTAACCTCTCAGCCTTTCCTCATAGGAGAGCTGTTCCATCCCCTTTATCATTTTGGTTGCCCTTCTCTGTACCTTCTCCATCGCAACTATATCTTTTTTGAGATGTGGCGACCAGAATTGTACACAGTATTCAAGGTGTGGTCTCATCATGGAAAGTTTATTGTTAGAGCTGCAGATTTATTTATTGTCCCCCTTCCAGTTATTAGTTTAAATTTGATCATGTTATGATCACTATTGCCAAGTGGCCCCACCACCATTACCTCTCTCACCAAATCCTGCGTTCCACTAAATCTAAAATAGCTCCCTCTCTTGTTCGTTCCTGAACCAATTGCTCCAGGTAGCAATCATTTATTACATGCAGAAACTTTATGTCTCTAGCAAGTCCTGATGTTACATTTACCCAGTCAATATTGGGGTAATTGAAATCTAACAGCAACAAAAGTGGAACAAAATTTTTTAGAGATAATGGCTAAAGAAGGCGTCAGCAAGCCTGACGTTGTGTGTATTCTTACAGAGACACCAACCGGTCTTTTCAATCATTCACCTTCTTTTAAATTTATTTACTTTCAAAACAATTTTTTGTTCAAGAATTTTTTTCTTTTTCTTAAAATGTCCTCCGTCAGTCATAGACTCTTTAAAACAGAAATGCTTAACTTCAATACGGCCCTTAATTATTGACTCTTTATGTTATCAGTTGGGTAATTGAAATCTCCCATTATTACTGCACTGCCAAATTGATTAGCTTCCCTGATTTCTCTTAGCATTTCATCATCTGCCTGACCATTTTGGCCAAGTGGATAGTAGTATACTCCTATCACTATACTCTTACCCAACACACATGGGATTTCTACCCATATAGATTCTACTGAGCATTTAGTCTCTTGTATGATCTTTAACCTGTTGGACTCTATACCCTCCCAGACATATAATGCCACACCCCCACCAAGTTGATCCTCCCTATCATTGCGATATAATTTGTATCCTGATATAGCACTGTCCCATTGGTTATCCTCCTTCCTTCAAGTCTCTGTGATGCCATTTATGTCAATCTCATCATTTATTGCTATACACTCTAACTCTCCCATCTTACTTCTTAGACTTTTGGCATTGGCATACAGACATTTCAAAGTGTGTTTTTTGTTTGTATTAACTACCTGCTTTTCAGTTGTTAGGGATAATTTGGAAATCATTAGCTTTGGTGATTTTTTACATATAGGCACATGGACTACATTTGCTTTTATTGGAACCTCTCTGTTGGGATGCCCTAACTCTCCTGTTTCATTAGTATCCTTCAAGGATACATTTCTCCAAACCATGCACTGCTGAGTGACTGTCGGCTTTCTCCCTTGTTCTAGTTTAAAAGCTGCTCTATCTCCTTTTTGAAAGTTAGTGCCAGCAGCTTGGTTCCACTCTGGTTAAGGTGGAGCCCATCCTTTCGGAAAAGTCTTCCCATTCCCCAAAAGTTTCCCCAGTTCCTTACAAAGCTGAATCCCTCTTCCCTGCACCATCGTCTCATCCACGCATTGAGACTCCGGAGCTCTGCCTGCCTCTGGGGACCTGCAGGTGGAACAGGGAGCATTTCAGAGAATGCCACCCTGGAAGTTCTGGATTTCAGCTTCCTACCTAAAATCCTAAATTTAGTTTCCAGAACCTCTCTCCCACATTTTCCTATGTCATTGGAGCCCACATGTACCACGACAGCCGGCTCCTCCCCAGCACTGTCTATAATCCTATCTAGGTGACGCGTGAGGTCCGCCACCTTCGCACCAGGCAGGCAAGTTACAATGCCTACAGAGTTACAATGCATACAGAGTTTGGCTTCCTGCTGTTTCCAGTTCAGATTTGGTTTGCACATTTCTACTTAAACATTCCTCAAGTAATATAAAATAGCAATTGTAAAATTATTCTAATAAAGAGAATAAATGTTTCAAAACAACTGATAGAGTAGCATCCAATAATTAAAAACTTGTAAAAATTATTAAAAATTCTCCAAACACCAATAAAATATTTCAGTCAGCAGACACATCACATAATAGCCAATAATTAAAATAACAACTGAACTGGGTAAGTGGGGGCCAAGAGAAATCCTGGCCCTGGCATTTTTCCATGTGGGAGGGATGGGTGGGGGGGGGGCTGGAGGCCTTGGGAGGGGGTAATTTTCAAAAGAATTTATATGCATCTCCATTTGTGCATATAAACCTGCATTTGAAAATGATCCAGGAGTTAGTCTGGGGAAAAGGGTGCACAGAACACGTATTTTTCCCCAGACTAGCAGGAGGCATTGCATGGGGGCAGAGAAACCATTTCCACCCACGCTTGTGCTGTTTGCAAGTAAAGCAGGTGAATGCACACATGGTAAATTACACCGGCTTAGGAGCAGGTGGAATTTACTGTGCAGGAGTATCCACGTGCGCCCACAGTGCTCTTTCTGTTGCCCGTATTGCCTCAGTCACGGGAAGAGCACAGCCTCTTGTGTTATTAATTCCCACTCTTGCTAAAACCTGTAAATTGTTGTAAAACACTACTTCTTTAAACTGAAAATTTTCAATCTATTTCCCCTCCAAGCAGGCTCATTTGCAGTAAATAATCTGCAGGCTTCCTCTGGTAGGAAATAAATAATTTTGAATTTGCTGCGTGCCAGCTGATCCATGAGCTGTAAATCACTGTGTTTTGTACTGAGCTCAGCCAAAAAGCTGGGCACCTTGAATCATGAGTACTGCACTTAGAAACCACAAATGCGTTCCAGGCAAGGGGTCATGACTTACTATCCTTTGCCCTTCGAGAAAACATTTTCAGAATTCATGCATTGCTAACTGCTATCCCCTCTGATCTTTACAATGCACCAGCTGGTTTATATCATGGCACTTTTTATGCAAATGAGTGTTACAAATGGACTTAACAAATGCTGTGTGTAGCGTATTTTATGGCCAAGCTGACATTGCTACTCGATCTCTAGTTGGCTCCAAAAGCGAGGTTGGAACTCTTGAATCCTCCTCTATTAGATATTTATTCATGTATATTTATCTAATGTATAACCTGCCTGTCCTTTTGCCCTAAACTCGTACAACAGCAAAAAGAGTATAAATGGACAACAATAAAATAATAAAAAACAATAGAACAAAGCCATTTTAAAAGCATCAACACAGAAACCATAAAATAAATGTTCAAAGAAATACAATTTAAAAACAACAGTAATAGGTCCAGTGAATAAACAAGTAAAAATATAATATAAAAGAGGGTAAAACCTTTAAAAGCCTGGATAAAAAGTCGGGTGTTAAGCAGCCTGTAGGAGGACCAGACAAAAGTGGATCCCACACATGCATTCATATAGGGGTTGATTTTAAAAGTAGCGCGCGTGCGTCCATGTGCCTGTGCACACATGTTATAAAATCCAACAGCTGCGTGCACATGTGCGCCGGATTTTAAAATCCGTGTTCGCATATGCGGGCAGCGCACACAGGAGGGGAATTTTCACAAAACACGCACGGTGACTCAATCGGGTCTCCCCCAGTTCCCTCCCAGTCCGCTCCAATTAAGGAACGGACTGGAAGGGAGCTTCCCTTCCCCCCAACCTAATCTTACTCCCTCTTCCCCTCTCCTCCCCACCCCCTAAACCTTACCTAACTATCCCCAAATTTTTTTATTTTAGTACTTACTGCTCCTCTGGCGCAGAAGTAATCTCTGCGAGCCAGCAGCCTGGCCGGTGTGCGCTTCCCTGGGACAGCATCGAATGGTGCTGTCCTGGCCCACCTCCCACCCTGCCCCTTTGGAGAGGCCCGGCACTTTGGTGCATACCGGCGTTTACGCACGTGGCCGGGTCTGCTGTAAACTGGGCGCGGTGCGCACAAGGCCCAGCCACACAGGCAAACTCCGAAATTTACGTGCATAGCCAATTTAAAATGTACTTGAGACTGCAGAGGGTAATTTTCATCTGCATGTCCGTAGGTAAAACGGTGCTTTACCTGTGGGGATTGACTTGTAGCCAGTTGCCAGCCTTATTTATTTATTTTATTTATTTTTAATTTTTATATACCGGAATTCCTGTATGCAATACAAATCAATCCGGTTTACAAGTAACGAAAGGTTGCCCTGGTCTGGGAGGTTAGACTGGGGTTTTTTACATAGAACATTGAACAATAACAATCAACCATTGAACATAATTACAAGGAACAGTGAAAGTAACAATAGTATTTAACAAATAAATAATATTATTATAAAATTAACATTATTCGTGTTTTTAGCTGAGTGTGTGTGTTCGCATTTTAAAAGGAACTTTAGTTGCGTATATAGTCTGCAAGTAATCGGTTAAATAATATAATAAGAAAAGGATGACTGTTAAATAGATATTGCGAATAACCAAGTCCGTGTATGAAATTAAGTGTCAATGTGTTAGTGACACCTTGCAAAGGTTGGATCTGAAAGACAGGAGGAGGTGCCTAGTTACACTCTGGGAATTGGAACGCTTGCCTGAAGAGCCAGGTTTTTAACCTTTTTTTAAACTCTGGTAGATTGGGTTCGAGTCTTATGTCTGGTGGGAGCGCGTTCCATTGATGTGGTCCCGCAGTGGATAGTGCTCTTTTTCTTAGCGTTGAATTGGTGGGCGCTGCGGCTAATGTTCCTTTGTAGGCGCTTCTGATGGGTCTGGTCGATGAGTGTAGGCGAAGTTGAGTTTGTAGAGATATAGGTGCGACGTTATGAATTGCTTTATGGATGATGGTTAAGGTTTTATATATGATTCTCTGTTTGATGGGTAGCCAGTGGAGGTTGCTCAAGATGGGGGTAATATGGTCTCTTCTATTAGTGTTAGTTAGGATTCTGGCTGCGGCGTTTTGTACATCTCAGGTACAGGCTGTGCGCTCGCAGGTAAACCTGCGAGCGCACAGCCTGTATGTGCATAAGTTTACCCACAGTAAGCACAGGTATTTCCGGGGATAGGGTTGGGGACGGGCTTGCACTTACACACACAGAGGGGAAGAGGACTCCTAAGATGGGCTGGATAAGGATTCAAGCATTTGGAGAATCAGGTACCAGAAAGGGTCCTTGGGAGTCAGGGAGGAAAAGGAGCGAGGGAACTCCAGGAGGGTGTGACAGCAAGGATTGTCAAATCTCAGTACCCGTTGGAGGCTTTTCCTGCTTAAAGACTGTACAAATTACAGCTGCCTAATGTGCACTATTTAGTAAGGACTTTTTATTTTGGAACACCAGTTCCTTGTATCAAGTGGCTGCTTTGCACTATACACCTTGGACCCTGAAGGTAATCCTTCCCCCTGTGGGAGGATCCATGCCAGAATTTCCAGGACTGAGCACCAGGATCGAGTTTGCCTCCCCATCTTCGAGGTCTACCAGGAGAGGTGGGTCTACATTAGATGTTTATGTTGGTTTAATTAGGCTTTTATTGTGCCCTGGGCCAACAGGGATCTCGAGTTGCTTTGCCAGGATTTTAGAGGGGGAAAAAAGATGTATTTTCCAATTGATAGAGATTAAACAGATGGAAGAGCAGATGAGTAAATGGAATGGAAATGAGAACATTAGCACAGACAATGCTGACCAACTACAAAATAAGTAAAAACTGAATACAGGAAGTTAAAGATTCCTGTTCGGAAAGAATAATTTGAGCCCTGCTGTATTTCTCTAGGGATGATGCCCTAAGGACAAGGATCTTGAACTTAAGCAGCGTGAATCTGTCCGTGTTTGCATTGCCAGCACTTTCACAAGGATAGGATGCTGGGAGCTGAATCCGTTCTGTCACTTGGCAGACTACAATGCCAACTCACAAAGCCCTGGTACCTCTCTCCGTAACCTCCTGCTGATCGATGTATCTGCAGAACGACAGCAGCGGACATAGGGAAGGGTCACTTACAAAGGGACTTTCCTGGGGGAAACGGTGCTTTGCTTGCAGAAATGGCCTTTTCAGGGTTACTCGCTCAGTATGCGGGTTTGTCACGTTCGTGCATAGGTTTACCCAGACTGAGCGGAGGCATTTCTGGGGTCAGAGTTGGGGAGGGGTTTGGATTTTAAATGGTGTGTATGTAAAATTTCAAGAAAAGATGTGTGCTCATGTTTTAGCTGATGTGAGTAGACCTGGTGGGATAATTTTCAAAGCAGGCTTATGTGCAGGAATTCACTTTGAAAACAGGTGTGACTTTTGCTCGTATTTGCCAGTTAATTGATGCACAAGGTTTCAAAATCACCCTCATAAAGGCCTATGCACTGAAACTTGTGCATAGAAAGTTATGGCGTGGGGGATTGTTAAAAATGTAATGTGCATGCTAAAAGCTCTCACTAGCTGAGTGACCACCCCACCCCCACCCCCACTCCTCACCTCTTCCAATCCAGTCTGTCATCCCTCTGATTCAACCCAACACTCCATTGCACATCCTGGCAAGCCCCATTCTAGCCTGGCACTCCTCCCACCCAGTCCAGCTCTTTCTCCCCTAGGGATGTGCAGACAAAAAGTTTATGTTCATAAGTCCATAAGTCGAAAAGGGGGGTCAATTTCGGTCAATATGGACATATGGAGAATTCCATAAGTTGAGTCTATCTCCATACGTGCACCGGTTCCCTAAATAAAAATTTAAACCCCTCACCCTCCTTAATCCCCACCCAAGACTTACCAAAATTCCCTGGTGGTCCAGCGGGGAGTCAGGAAGCCATTCCTCTATTCCTTTGCGAGGAGCACGTGACGTCTGCGTCACGTCGAAGTGACGCGGCCGTCACGTGGTCCACCGCGGTTTCGCTCCTGGACCCCTCGTTGGACACAAACGGAACTTTTGGCCAGCTTGGGGGGGCCTCCTGACCCCCCCAAGCTGGCCAAAAGTTCCGTTGAATAAGTTCAGGAGGCCCTGAACTTATTCAACATAATTATATGTTGAATAAGTTGGAATAATAACTTATTCCAACTTATTCAACTTATGTTGAATATAATTATGTTGAATAAGTTGGAAATCCGATCGTTTTCGCCTCATCACTTTTTTAAGTTAAAAAAAAAAAAAGTAGCGTTTTACATATAAGTTCAAAACGAATGCACAGTTGCACACCCCTATTCTCCCCAATATCCCCTTCATCCAGCTCAACACCTCTCCCCTGAGCCAGCCCAACAGCCACCCTTATAGCCTGGAACTTCTCCCCCGCCCCCCTTCCTGGTCCATTGTGGCACTCTCCGAGAGCCCAATGCAGCCCTGGACCTACCCTGCTCCAGCGCCCTCCAAGAACCCAAAGACAGTTTTGGCACACCCACAGTCTGTGATCTCCTGAAGGCAGTCCTGGCATTCTCCAAAATCCTGACCCGTTCCCACCCCTCCAGAGGATCCACATGAGGGCTCTTCTGCTGGCAATGCCAAATGATGCTGAGGTATGACACTTAGTGAGACCTTACTAAGGAGTCTCTTGATGACGTATTGCAGTACTGGCAGAAGGGCTCTCATGACCTTCCTGCCATGCTACATGTGAAGATGGGACCCATGTTCCAGAGAGATGTGAGGAGGATCAGGATCTTGGAAGGTGAGGGACAGGCATCTTGTGGAGGGGTGCTAGGACTACATTTTGGGAAGGGTGGGGAGAGTGTCAAGTTGGATGGGGGTGCCAGGCTGTGAAGGGGTGGGAGTGCGAGTGCTGGGCTGGATCTGCAGGATTATCAGGTTGGATCAGGGAATGCTGAGCTATGTGGGGGGGGGGGGGGGGACAGGACTACTCAACCCTTGCGTGTGCCGCAATGTGTGCTCGGGTGGGGTGGGCTCGGGGATCTGCAGGTATGGGGGAGCATGTGTTCGAAGAGGTCCCCTAGGGCAGCCCCTCCCCCACTGTTAAATGTTGGTTTACTGTCCCTGCAGGCTTTTTAATATTTTAACTCCCACCCTGAGGCAGGTATTACATTATAACCTGTAGTGGGCATGTATGAAAATCACATGGGGAAAAGCGCACTGTGTTATTTTGCACACGCCCACTAAAGGCTAATTTGCATACAATGTTCCCTCATATACATGTGGTTATGCATAAATTTAAGTGTGTTCCCGCTAACGTCTTCTGGCCCTGGTTTTGGGTGCATGCTAAGGCCTTAGGGGCAGATTTTGAAATGTACCCCGCACGCGGGGTACATTTGTGCGGGCTACCCGGCGCGCACAAATGTACACCCGATTTTATAACATGAGCACGCTTTATATGCTTTTCTTTGTAGGGACGATTTAGAAGACCAGATCAAGTAAAAGCATCCTTAACAGGATGATGATAATATATGGAGAGGGGATTGCAGGTTCCTGGAGTCATGTGTCTCTCCTTATGTAATCACAAACTTTCCAGAAAGTTTTCGTTTCTTTTTTTTCAGGTTCTTAAATTGGCTTGTGCTCCTGCTGACCGATCGGTTAACATTATATGCAGACAGGGCATGACATTGGAAGCTTGTTCATTGCAGACTAGAGTGCTCCAGATGTTCTGGTGTGGATGCTGGCGCCAGCAGTTACATTACCACCCAAAAATATCAACTCTGGTTCTTTAACATTTCCGGAGGTGTCGCCAAAGAGCAAGAAATGGTGTCCTGACTAGGCAAGTCCTCCGTTCACCGTCTCCGTGAGCACAAGGTGGCAGGTTGAGAGGCAGTCCTTCCTCTTGCGCGGCCAGTCGGGAAACGAGCGCACGTGTGTGTGTGTGTGTGTGGCACGGCTAATTCTGGGCCGCCGTTTCCAGCCTTTCACGGCTTCAGACGCTCCGCCTGCTGCCTGAAGAAAAATCGGAGATAGATCCGATAGCTCGTGCTTTAGCCGCTCCCGTGGGACACTGTAGAGCCCGCTCTAAAGCGGCCATGGTAGGGAACCTTAACGTGCAAGCTGCTCATGCATCAAACGGCAGCCACTTTTTTATCCTCTTCAAAGATGTTGCCTTAATTAAGAATCTCAGATATGAAGCTGGGGAGGAATGTGGCCCGCACGTTCTTGGATTACTACAAACTGAACAACACCATCGTGGAGAAGCCCCTGACTTCCATTCCAAGCATACGGTAGGTTTCCCTCTGTGTGATTGCTCTTCCTGACAACCTGATGTTAAAAACCTGTATCAACTCAAAGCCAATTTTTCACTCTACACTCTGTTTTCACTGCCTGCATTGTTGATTTACCTACTAACTTATCACAGAGCTCTGCAAAGTAGGAGACCTTGCACCAAACTGATTTTACAGGACTGTGGATAGATTACCAAGTGTGAAATATTCGGGAGAAAGGCAGAATGATTTTGAGTCAGAAATAAGATCAGGCCTGGAAATTCTGTCAGATTGAAAGGTTAGGAGAGGGGGAGAGAGAATGTGGGGAGGGTCTGATCCGAAATCTCATAGAAACAACTTGGGAAACTTTCAGTAAAACTATCAACCATTCCAGACCTACTAGGGACTTCACTCATTTTTTTTGCAATTTTTCTGGATCGCTTCTATGCTGCCTAACACTAAAGTAAAAGATTTACCCTATGAAAACTTTACTTCTAAATTATTAATTTCTAAATTGTTTGCACTGCTCCCTTGTGGTTTCCCTGAAAGGCTTCTTTTGTGACAGAGATTGCCTCGAGTATGTCTGATGTTATGTGTGGCATCGTAGTCCGGCATGTTCAACTAATCTGAGTCAGTGAGTCTGAGGACATTTGTGCTTCTTTTTAACATGGCTGATTACAGAGATTAAGAATTGGGGAGGAGGCCTTGTATACAGAAATAATGATATAGTTTTTTTTAAAAAATACGATAAACGTCTTTAGCATGCATAGTAACCTTTAATGCAAAAGTCCTAATCAGTCACTGATCTGTGTGTGTGCTGTCGACTTTCAGAGCTTTTGTGCATGTAACTTTTCGAGTTACATAGGCAATCGCCAAGTTTTGAACATTTACCCCCACCGACCACATAAAGTTTGTATGCACAAAATGTATCCAGCCAAAAAACACCTCTGGAGGCATTCCAGAGGCAGAGCTAAGCTTTAGCCGGTATGCACATTCTCTGGCTCGTTGCATACACAAGTCTGATCAGTAAAATGCTGTCCTGTCTATATTTGGAAATGATTCTGCTTGTAACTTTATCCAAGTCTATCTTGATGTAGATGTTTGCGTTTAAGTCCCACTGAAAATCCATAATAAAACTCAAGCATGGCTCTTTACCCAGCTGCCTCGGTGGTTGATGCCGGAAGTCACCACAACTCACCTCGGGCCTGAGTCGCTCCCATTCGGAGTCAACTCCAGAAGTCCCCACAACCCTTCTTGGGCCTGAGCTGCTCCCACCCCAGCATTCCTTGAGCAGCTGCCCATGTACCGGAGAGGTTGTAGGCCTCTGTTTCCTGTGGCTCCACTACATTTTCTCTTCCTGATGCTAATCCTCTCCAATCTTTATTCCCTGCTGCAAACCACTACTGACACCAAATCCACCTTCCCTATTCCCTACATTCTTTATCCTACCTGCCATTCTGTCACCTGCATGGACCAGTGCTCTTCAGCTTCTAAGTTTTCTTCCCCTCATCCATCTCCATTCTCCCTGACAGCATCTGGTGGCTGTCATCACACCTTTACCTCTCTTCTACCTATTTCCCTGCACCTCTTCCTACTCCCAGCCGGGAATATGAATCCCAGTCCTGGTCCTCTAAGGCAACTTTCACCCCATCAGTGCCTGTCAAACTGTTCCCCATCCAATCTTCTTACTATTCCCCTTCTCCCTCCCTCTTCCTTTCCTTTCTCGTGCTCCCTGTGGAATGCCCTCTCTATTTCCCAGAAGCCTTTATTCCTGCCCTCTTTATTTCTCATACTCTTCATCTCCTTGTCTTGACTGAGGCCTAGCTTTTCCCTGAGGATTTTGCTTTGGTTCTCTTTTCTCCCATACTCCTCGCACAGTAGGCTGCGGTGGTGGTGTTAGACTGCTGCTCTCCCCCTCCTGTAGGTTTCAACCCCTTCTTCTACGTCAATCCCACGCTTTTTCTTCTTTTGAGGCCCACTCCATCTGCCTATTCATCCCAGTGCTTTTCCAGACAGATGTCATTTGTCGACTCCCTGATAAATCCCCCCCTCTTCTTTCTCATTGACTTTGATTTCTGACTTTCCCTCTTCCTTGACTCATCTTCCCCTTCTCTTACTCTTCGGGTCTTTAACCTCCATGTTGATAACTCCTCTGACTTTTATGCCTCAAAACTCCTTTCCTTAATCTCCTCATTTGATCTCCATCTTCGCTCTACAACCCCTACTCACAAACATGGCCACTGCCTCGATATAGTCCTTTCCTCCAACTGCTTTCTCCAGCTTTTGAGCGGGAAATCTAGATGAATTGGTGGAGGTACTGGCAAACTGTTGATTCCAAATATCCATACAAGTATTCTCAAAATGGTATATGTGCATACTTAATGAAATATCTGGGTATTTAATCATGCAGCGTAACAATTATTTCATGCATAAAATTTACATATATATGTTTACAATATGGGGCAGATTTTATAATCTGCGTGTGTGGGGTACATTTGTGCGCGCTACCTGGCGCGAACAAATGTACACCCGATTTTATAACATGTGCGTGCTGCCGCGCGCATGTTATAGAATCCAGGGTCAGCGCACGCAAGGGGGGTGCACACTTGTGCACCTTGCGCACGCCGAGCCCTAGGGGAGCACCGATGGCTTTCCCCATTCCCTCGGAGGGAACTTTCTTTCCGCTCCCCTCCACCTTCCCCTCCCCTTCTCTTACTCTTGGGGTCTTTAACCTCCATGTTGATAACTCCTCTGACTCTTATGCCTCAAAACTCCTTTCCTTAATCTCCTCATTTGATCTCCTATGTTAATATTAATGAGCTGTTTAGCATGAATTTGCATGTGACAGAGCTAATTAAAATTAATATTATTAATGTGTGAACACATGATAAGGGTAATGAAGTGTTAATACACATTAAAGTTGCACTTTAGTACATTAGCCCCTTACGAGTTCTTCTTTGGGTTTTGGTGTTTGGTATGGACATTTGTATAAAAGAAGCAGCATATATGATTCCTTAAATTAAAGTAAAGCTGTACTTTTACATTTTAATTAGGTCTAGTAGCATCTTTAGCTGGAACCGATCTGAGCAGAAGACCTGACTTATGGATCGAATTGTGGATATTTTGCATGGTAGTGTCCAGTAAGGATGGGCATTCATTTCTAACCAAGGAGGCCATTTTTGGTTTGTTCCAAAATGAACAAAGTGGAAATAACTTCCTACAAAAATATCTGAAAAATGTGGTGTGTTTTTATGGAATTAAAGAAATAAAATAATAAAAGGCCTCCAGCGCGACCTAAATAGCCAAAGAACTGTATGGCCATGCATCAAAATGGTGCCAGTTGCACTGTGGTAAGGCGCCGAGGTGACATCACTTCAGTGCCATCCTGCAGGTGAGCTGCACCTTTTCAAAGCACTGTGACCCAGACAGGAGTGACTGGGCAGTGATTCTGCCCTTACACAAACGGGATCCAGAAACGGCTAAGTGAGGGCTCTGGTGGGTTGGGCACCAAGCCCAACCCACCAGAGCCAGCACGGGGCCCAGCCCAGTGCTGGCAGGAAGACCCTGCCAGGGCCACCAGAGGCCCATTTCTTTATTTTGGGTTTTATTTTCTTGTTTAATGCTTGTTTTTTTTTGGCTTGGCTTGGCAATGAGCGGAATCAATAAAAACATTAAACAAATCAAATAAAAACAAGCGCACTTCTACCCCAAAATGAAAAAAAACAAACTGAAGCGAAAATGTTGGGGCTGCACATCCCTAGTGCCCAGCATCGCCTCTGAGCCAAAAGGCCAACCTGAAATATGTTCTTAAACAGATCGGTTTTGCTATTTCCCAGTTGCTAGATGTGTCAGTAAGTGGGGATATCTCACGAATAATCTTAATTGGAAGGGAATGGAAAATTGTTAGGTACTCCTCTCTACTCGTGGAAATTTCAGGTTTTCTTCCTTCATTGAGATAGGATGGCTTATACGCTCTCCTCGGGATATGACGGTAGTGCAGTTAAGGCATTCTGGTTTTTAAAAACTTCAGAAAATGGTTTAAACTGCACTCTCATCAAGCAAATAAGAAAAACCTGCAAAAACACCTTAACGTTGTTATAGTATTTTGAAATTTTTTGTGTTTCTTTGCAGTGTTTTATTACCTGATAATAATCTTCGCTTTGTTAGCCTAAACATTCTGAAATCCTTTGGAGGCTATAAAAAAAACACGCCTCCTATGGGCCATCTATAACCTCTATAATAATAACTGTTTGCATTTGCTGTGCCCAGCATCTTTCATGCAAACAAGTTCCCAGTGTGCCGGATAGAAATAATACTTAAAAAGAGCCTGTTCAGGCACCTCCACTGTGGAAAGTCTGTAGTAATTTCTACTAATGGGCACCGCATGACACTTAACAGAAGGCTGAGGAGGAGAAAAGAGCCATTGTAATTCATAGCCGGTGATAGCTAGATAAACTGATGCTGCATTGCAGTACCATGCAGGAGACCTGAATCTGATTCTTGGTTCCAGTTCCTGTTCCTAGAGTCAGCTCACACTGATTGCAACAGAAATCTCTATAGTAGGACAGGCCAAGTATCTCGCAAGTAGCAGATCTCCGGCTACGTTGCACTGGATATGGACCCCAGAGTCTTCAGTGTAGCGAAAACAGCATTAAAAAGGATAGCAATTTCTATTTGTTAAAAAAAAAAAATGCCAAAAGCTGTTGCAACTTTTAGGCTCTTTTCTGTGTTGTCTTGCAAGATGCCTCATTAGGTAAGCTGAAATTAGGGAGCCTAGCTTTCAAACCTATTCATGGTACTGGATTTACGTGATTACGTGGACATGCAGTTATTTTTCCTAGAATTTTATAAACTCTGCAATGGGGGCTGTATGGTTTGTAAAATACCGCTTAGTTCTGCCCTGAAAATTTGTGTATATGTTTTAGGTCCTGCAAATATTTCCAGTGTAATGAAAGCACTTACTTTCTCTATTTTGAATACATATGTGTGTGTATTTTAGGTGCCAAAAAAAAAATGCACGCATAATAAACCCAATTTCTACACAGAGGCAGATATTTTATAAACTATACGCATGTATGCTGTTTGAAAATGCAATCATACATGAGATAGATTTGCATACAATGGAGGCAATGCATGCATCTCTATCCCATGCATGTTCTTTGTGGATATCCTGACAACCAGACCTGTTTGTGGCTGTCTAGGACCGGGGTTGGCCACCCCCTGCTCTAACACTTCATCCTGAATCCCCTCCCCTTCACCGAGGCCTCTCACCTAAAAGATTTCAGACAAAAGACAAGTCCGATTTCACTTGCAATAGTGATGTAGCAGGTGTAAAATTGTACAAATTATTTTACTAATTTATATGCGTACATCTCTTTTAAAATAGCCACTTCTGCCTGTGCTTCTTGACTCCACTCAGGATTGCCCCTACACCACCAGTTTTTTGTGCCATGTAGTTTCGATGTCTATGGCATAAGCTCAAAGTCGTGCTACTTATGCGCATAGATGCTATTTTTCCATGCAGAACACCATTGAAAATGCACTCATAAACTATCAGCTTGCAACCAGCAAGAAATCTGGTTTACAGCAGCCAACCTTTTGGTGTATGAGTTGATTTTTTCACCATCAAAGACCGTCTTCATTTTTTCTAAAATGTTTCTGAGCTGCCCTGCTCTTTCTCTCCATTCAGCAGGGTAGCTCCCCATCAAAGAGAGAAAAGATTTATAAGCAGGTTCTCCCAGGGCTGTGCCTGAAAGGGGCTGATCAACCCCAAGTAACACCCCCACTCTTAAAGAGTGTCAGAAATCCCGTGGATCTCTGGAGAGCCCTCTTCCTCCTCCACCACCACTGCACCTGGAGGTGGACAGAGTTCCCAAAATAAAGGGTTTACATTTAGGACTCCCTGGTATAGAGCCCCTGGTAACCACCATCTCCTCCCCTTTGTTACAAAACCTTCCTCCTTAACCCGGGCCCCTAACCTCTGCTCTATTCCCACTGCTGACTCCCCCCTCCCCAGACTTGCCCTGTTGGTTCAGTCGGGGGTCCAGACCCAGCAGCAGCCATTTTTCCAAACTGACACCCACCAGCCAGTAGTTTTCCTTTGCCCTCACCACACGACACGACGTGAAGGAAAGGATTAGATTAGGGAAGCAGGGTGGCTCTTCTCTTCTTTGCTGTATCAGCTGCAGCCTCAGACTCACCCCGGCTTCTTCTGTTTCCTGCCCCCTGCCGGGAGGGGAAAGCCTTCAGCAGGTAGGAGAGGGTGGTTTTCTGCTGAACGAGATTGGTTGCATCAGCCCTGTCTGCCCCTGCCTTGGGAAGGAACAGCTATGGTCTCAGAGAGGAGGGGAAGGGGAAGCAAGGAATGGAGAGAATCACAGGCTGCATCCCGGGGGAAGGGGAAGCGGACCCTTGATCTGATGAATCGGGGGTGTTGAAGTTGACATGGGGCCGTTTAGGCCCTTGATCTGGATGTTGCGGTGTTGAGATTCCTTTGGCAAATGGCAGGCCTTGCCTTTTCACTCAGGGGGTGGGGTGGGAGGATAATATTGCCCATCAGGACTGGCACTACCGCTGCTGGTAATGCCCATGCGTTATACATTTCAAAACATTGATATTCATGCCAAGATTTACTAAAGGTTTTATGTGCTTCAGTAAATCAGAGTTAAATCAACACATAATGACCATTTAAAATTGTCCATTAATGTACACTAATGATCAATGTTTGAGGGATGTGTGTTCACTGGAAACAAAATAGAAAATGTCAAGGAAATGTGCCCGGATAACTTTAAACCTACTCAAGGATATTCAAAGGTAAACAGTTAGTGTCAAAGTTTCCAGCCAAAGGGAGCCAGATAACTTGATTCTAGGACATTCAGTGGGATGTTTATTCCTCTGAATATCCAGGATAGCTTAGCTGGCTACCATTTTTCAGCTTTATAAATACTGACCTGTAAGTAACTGAAAAATCTGGTGTACATTTTACCCCATGCACTATAATGATGTAGCATAGAGATGACCTCTATCCCTAGAAGCTGATTTTGTGTGTGGACAAGCACAGTGCATTGTTCCTTTTTCAAATAGTTTTATGAGGAATCACCACGTTTTGCTAAAACTTACGGTGAATAGTTTAACAGCAATGATTTGAGAGGTGCCATTGAAAATGTTACCTTTATCAGTCAGGGGTGGAAGCACTGGAGTGAAAAGTGAGACCTTACGCAAGAAGTCTCTTTTGCCATTTGCTGCAAAAATGTCTAAACATCTGTAATGGTGGAACTAAACATCTGCAATTGGTTGGTAACTCTGCCAACTCTATTCATATTTCTTGGGATCATGTCATTTCGTAATCTTTTAAGAACCTGGATGAACGATGGAAATAGAGTAATCTTTTCTTTCTTTTTTTTTTTTTTTGGGGGGGGGGAGATTTTTATTTTCTACTATTTATCCTTTCCAAATTCCTAGACCTTTTTTTTTCCTCAACATTTTCACCATCCATGATGCTAGCTGTTTGTTGCCAATAGATTCCGTGGTCATGAGCGCTAAACCTGTAGGGCATTCATGTATGGGTGTTACGTTCACCCTACTGGCAAAAATAAAAGATGCAAAAAATTTAAAAGTATCCCATAGGTCAGAAAATTGGCATCCAGTCTAATTTTGCTTAGCGGTTTCCCTGAAATGATGGAAAGATAATGAATATAGTCTTTTATGTATAATCTTGTATATGTTCAGTTTATGAGTAGGGTCATCTGGGCACATTGTACTCTTAAATAAGACTCATTTGTTAAAAATTTAAAAAAAAAAAAAGCTATGGCAGTATGTTAGACTCAGCGTTCAGTTCCTAGATCACTATACCTTTAAAAACTAATTGCAGAAAATTCAGCTAAGGAGTACTTAAATCTGGCTTTCAGAAACAGTGAATTCCATTTGCATGAAAAAAAGTCATTACAGTTTTAAAGGCAAATTATATGTTTTGCCTGAAAAATTAATTTTAGTTTTTTCTACTCTATTGATAATTATAATATGTCAGTTGACGCCTACACTTGTCTGCACATTTCTCTGTTCTCAATAGATGTAGCTGTGATTAAAGAAAACCTTTCAGATTTTAATATCTGACACATTTGCGTGGGTACAATGAAAAGGATCCATTTACAGAATTATAAAGATTTCATTGCTTGGATAGCCCCCAGCAGAGGACTCACCAAAATAACATTTTACAACAATTACCCTGTCAAATGCTTAAGGAATCATAACAGAGCAGGCTGAAAACAATACGCTCTGCGCTCCCAAGCTCACAGGCGCAGCCAGACTTCCTACAGCACAAACCATGGCGTCGTTCTGAACTAAAGACATGTTCACATAAACATTGGTGTTAGATATCGCCATGTGGGTTAATGTTTTACGTTTACGCTGCTTGTTTTAAAAAAAAAAAGAAAAATCACTCTGGAGACAGCTCGATGTGTTTTACGTTCTGAAAATCCTTGCCTGGTAGGAATAAGAAGGGGTGGATGGGGATCAGGCTTTTCATCTTGCTAGGCACCACTGACCTTCAAAATTAAGGGAGAAATGAGCAACACGAGGCACACTCCATCTTTCACAACATCTCTTCCTTTGCTTGGCTATCCTGTTCCTATCTGGTCTCTCAGTCTCTTTGGTTGGATCCTGAGGGAATAAACATGGCGGGCGGGAGGGGTAGTATTGTGCTAGCTATGCTTATTCAGCCAGGACCATCCCAATGCCCTTCTCTTCTCAGGAACATCTCCTCTCCCCTTTACGAGTTAGGACTCTTACTCCCACACGGATACCTTCATTGCCTTCCACACTCTGATAGGGTAGCATTGGCAGTGCTTCTGCTTGAGGGTTTCCTATACCATGTTACTGCTTCTAATCCAGTCTAAAGTCTAGATGGCATGATTGCGTGGGTTCAGGTCAGTGGTAGGGAAGCCCCTACAGTACCTGAATGTGATCTGCTTTGAAGTGCCAGAAAAAAATGGAATATAAATCAAATAAACAAATATTGTACAAGGTGCTGCTGGAGTTGAGCGGGATTCACTGCAGTAAGTACTTCTACTATGACGTCCTGTGCCTCTGTAATCAAAGGGAGGGAGATGGATGGAGACTTGAGTGGAGACAGACAAGACTGAAGTCCTAAGCCAAGCATCCATATCGATGCTCTGTCTCTGTAGTATGGATTGTATTGTGGGACCTGTTGGGTAGTGGCTGCTCTGATGAGTGAGGCCACCTGTAACAGGAGGACTGAAACCCTGCAAGTTACAGGGTGCACGTCTTCATTTTATTTGAAGGCTTTTCTATACCGACATTAGTGGGTACATCATGTCGGTTTACATCAAACGTTAGATGGAAAATACAATGGACGGGGAGGGGACAACGAAAGTACAACAACTAGAGAAAAATAAACAGGTTAGCAGGAAGAGAGGAACTAGAGGGTTAAAAATTTAACGTCATTACTTGGAGGGCATAAGTTAGTAGATATGGCTGGATGTGCATGGAATTAGTCTGGGTAGGCCTGATGGAAGAGTCTTCATGAGGAGAAAATGATTCAGAGAGATTAGCCAGAAAGAAGACAAGAAGACCGTTCTGTCCAACTGTTTTTGGTTGCCTAGCAGTACTTTCCATATAGTAATCCAGGGGAAGGAGAAAAACCATTGGGGTAGATTTTCAAATAGCGCGATTTGGCATACTTTTGTTGGCGCATCAGGCGCAAACAAAAGTACGCTGGATTTTAGTAGATCCGCGCGTTTCCGCTAAAATCCGGGATCGGCGGGCGCAAGGCTATCGATTCCGTATAGCCGGCGCGCGCCGAGCCGCGCAGCCTACCTCCGTTTCCTTTGAGGCCGCTCTGAAATCGGAGCGGCCTCGGAGGGAACTTTCTTTTGCCATCCCCTCACCTTCCCCTCCCCTCCCTTCCCCTACCTAACCCACCCGCCCGGCCCTGTCTAAACCCCCCCCCCCTTACCTTTGTCGGGGGATTTACGCCTCCCGGAGGGAGACGTAAATCCCCGTGCGCCAGCGGGCCGCTAGCGCACCGGGACGCGACCTGGGGGCGGGTCCGGAGGGCGCGGCCACGCCCCCGGACCACCCCGGGCCGTAACCACACCCCCGGGCCCGCCCCCGAAACGCTACGGCCCGCCCCGAAAACGCCGCGCGGATCGGGCCCGCCCCCTCGACACACCCTCGACATGCCCCCCTCAGAAAACCCCGGGACTTACGCGAGTCCCGGGGTCTGCGCGCGCCAGTAGGCCTATTGAACATAGGCGCACCGGCGCGCAGGGCCCTGCTCGCCTAAATCCGCCCGGATTTAGGCAGATTTAGGCGAGCAGGGCTCTGAAAATCTGCCCCATTGTGTGTATCTGCAGTGCCTTCCTTCCTGATCCCAAGTAATTTAATCAACTCATTGACAGACAGAGAACCAAAACAGAGCCAGGGTCTAAACTCATCAAACTCAAGTCTGACTTCCTGCTTCTACTTACTGTATTTGTAACATATTACTTAAAACTTCTACAATATGGTTTGGCCCTACTGTGACTATCTACATTTTAAAGAACTTAGATATATATATATATATATATATATATATATATATATATATATAGGTAGATACCGTAGATAGATAGCTACATAGGGAGGGAAATTTGGAAAGGTATTTTTGCTGGTAAAACAGTACTTTACCTCTAAAACGATCCTGTTATAAACTTGCCAGCCTGATATGCAAGTAAACGTATGCACATATGTCATGCATACGGGTAAGATTACCAGGATCGAGTGCAGGCATTCCCAAGGCGGGTTTGGGAAGGGTTTTGCACTTCTGCGGGCATTTTTGCTTTTTCAAAAGCATGCGTGTACAATTTCAAAAAAAACGTGCTGCGCTCATAACAGCAGGTGGAATGGCGTGTGGGTAGATGTGGTGGGATAATTTCCAAAATGAACTTACTACCACATTGAAAACCAGTGTATCTGGCCATCTAATTTGTGCAGGCTGTTGCAAAACTACACCCCCCCCCTCATAGCGTCCCATGATTTTGTTCTTTCGTTTCAGCACAAGCAGGGAGAGCTCACCTGCCTTTAATGCAACATACCATCCAGGAGCCGGGCATCTCTACGAAGGCAGCAAAGTAGAGCGAAGAAGTTTACTGAATCCCAGAGACCACTCAAATATCTCATGAGGCACGGACCTGTTCTACTGGGGCAAAGCAAATCCGTTCCGAATGTTTGCACTTCTCCAAAAATCACAAATATTTTAGATTACAAAAATTGTCTTCTATGGCATGAAAGGTTTTTCTTACAAAAAGGAAAGCAAAAGAAAATGAAAGATAACACGTCATGTGTGCAGTTTTGAAAGATGCATTTTGTTCTGTTTAAATTGTTGATGTTGTTCTTAGGTTAAGTTACTTTCTGCCTGCCTCTCTGTGCTGTAACGCTCCTGCTTTCTGAGTGACCGAAGGCCAGCCTTCGGGCCAAATGCATGAAGCATCCTCCCCCTAGACACAAAAAGCTTGGTCTATTAAAGGGTTGCTCCCATTTTGTGTCTACAGGGAAAATGCTTAGTGCATAGATCCCTACAGGTAAAAAACCATTGGTACATCTAGCCCCTCTTTGCTTTAGTGGTTTATTACTTCTCTCAAGAAAACAGAAAGTTTATTAGGAGACCTCAAAAATAGTTTTCTTAAATTTATGTTTAATAATGATGATTGAAGATGTATTTTAAATGAAACTGTCCTGTGGTTATATTTAAAGAGTAGCAATGACTTCCTATGTCAAGCATTTCCTACTATTAATGGTCCAGTAGGTACAGGTCCCTCTGTTTAACTTCAGCTCCTCCCACCCCAACATGAAATGTGCATTGGTCACCATAACCAAAAACCACATTTCAAGACACGGATGACCGTTCCTTCACATCGAGAGAGCATGGCCTCCATGCATTGAAATGCTGTGCCGGGTGACTGCAGGAAGGCCCACTGAAATGAACGATTCCCTCCACGCAGTCTGCCCACGGGCATTCCTGCAGCCACAGGTCACTCTGCACAGACTGCAAGGCAGCTTTGTTATTTACCGATGCCAAGTGCGTGCTCGCCCATTCATCTGACAACAAGGTGAACAGTAACTTGGCGTCGCCTTTGTGACAGAAACGTGCAGCAAAGCCAAAGCCCAATGACATTCTCCCATTGATCCGTGATGCGTCATGGTGTGGATCTGTAGGGCCGTCTGTGTTCTTAACAGTCCCAAAATGGAGTCTGAAACCGCGAGTTCCTTATTCTTGAAGGTGCGCTGCAGGCATCCAATCTGATCCCTATCAACATCTGTAGCAAGGCTGACAATGTCATTGTGATATCCTGGAGACGTCGGATTTCTGAAGTTACCCAGTGATTGTCTGTGATTTTTCACTGAGGTGGTTCCTTTTTTTCTGATTCTACTGACATATTTATAAAGGAACCCAACGCAGAGAGCACACAAGCAGACCAATCTTTTATCATCCATTTCTGTGGCTGTAATACTTGAATTTTAAGAGGCGGGCAGGGTGGAAACGTTATTTATAAATATTGAAAGCAAGACCTGATTTTACTCTTGTGCAGGTAAAAGAATAAAAACAAATGGTAACTAGCTTATGCATTTCAAGGTTGGGAAGTTAAACCGTGTGCATTTTTAAGGAAGGAAGTGCCTTCCTAAGATGAATACCAATGTATCTAAGAAGGCATACTGCTGACTTCCTGTCGGTACCAGCAAACTAATGAATACTAGTGACAGCGTGATAATTAAAATGACCTCTTTGAGGCATGGATTAGGAGGCACACAGAGGGGGATAACTTGTTCTTTGAATTAATCATCTGCTAATTTGTTGCTATGATTAGGTTATAGAAGGTTTTATTGCAAGATTTTCAAAGTTCGTATATATATATATATATATATATATATATATATATATATAAATTGTTTGCTTTAGTTTTTCCTATGCATGTTTGGGGTTGGAAGTTATAAAAAAAAATCCATGTGGTGTTCTTTCACAATGACTCGGGCTTTCCCATGTTAAATGTTTTTTTTCTTTTTCTCTCTTGTTGACAGCTGTTTTTACTCTAGAACCAAAGAATAAAAGTTATGTGAAAAATGTTCCCTCCTTGCTTTGTCAGTCTCTTTCTCAGTTCAGTATCAGTAGCTTGAGAACCCTTTCCGTGGATTGGCCTACACAACGTGTTCATCTCTACCTGCGTACCATGGCTCTCTAGCCCAAGTTTCCCTTTGCTATGGGAGAATTAGCATTTTTCACCAACGTTTCGAGAAAAGTGGAGCTGTAAATATTTTAGCAGAATGACCCCCACCCCCCCTCCTTATTTCAAGGAAATGGAACTGCAAAACAAGCTTATGAAAAATACATTTGGTCCATGCTTTTGTATTCAATTTGCAGTGAATTTTTAAGCATGCACTGGAATATTCTGCTTACCAGGACTGCAAACATTTCAAGTGGCATCTTACTGTCAAATTACAATTCCCACAGGCAACAAGTGACCCCACTTCAAATCCAAATATGTGATTAAGACATAAAGTTGAACTACTGTATGCAAATAGATATCCTACATATTCATCATGGATGACCAAAAAAACAGATGTTTTGCTGGACTTTAAGGACCAAAGTATTACCTTTTCCACCTTCCCTCATCCCCAAGTTTAAAGTATGTACAATTATATGCAAATATTTATTTATTTATTTAACTATTTTCTGTACCGACATTCATGATACAAATCATATCATATCGGTTCACAAGGAACAGGGGGGTTGTAACAATAATATTGAAGAGGAAGAAAAGTTACAATAAAACAAGGTAATGTGAACTTGGAAGCAGAAATATGTTGGAGACAGAGGAATAACGTTGTAAACTTAACAAGGCTATACTGGAAGTGCATTGAGTCGGAAATAAGGCACTCTAAATATATATATATAGAACTTATATACAATCATGAAACTTGCTAACAATGCGGGGCTGTGACAGTACTGGGGAGAGGATTAGCAGGGGGTGAAAGGGGACTTTCTAGGATCAAGGAGTGAGGAGGGGAAAGGGCTATGGGAAGGCTTGTTGGAACAGCCAGGTCTTGAGTTTTTTCCTAAATATATCTCATGTATATTCATTAGGGATGTCCTGAAAACCCAACCAGTTGGTGCTCTCAAGAACTGACGTTGCTCTCTCCTGCTTTAGGACATATAGGACAGTAACCTTTGGAGAAAATAATTAAACTGCCCACATTGGTGCAAATCCTGCAGGTACCAATAATCAAAGCAAAACTAATTTTACCCACCTTGTTTAGAGGCATTCCCAGGATTAAAACACCTTTTTAACCTGTAGTTTAGCCACACATTTAACCTGCTAATTTACCGCCTACCCCTACCCCTGCATTAGAGGCAGGGGTAAGGGTAGACGGCAAACTTTCCCCCAAAAGAAAACCTAAAAACCTAAAATATGTGAAACCTAAAAACCCCTCCTCCCGAAGCGCCTCGACATGTAAAACCTAAAAACCTAAAACTCCCTCCTCCCAAAGCGACTCGACATGTAAAATATGTGAAAAAGTGTAACCAACTTACTTTTTGTTTCTTTTTCAGCCCTTTCAGCCTTCTCTGCCATCCTCCAGAGGGGGCAGCCGGCGGATGGTGAGTGTTTTGTATAGAGAACGGAAGGTATTGGGGAGCCAGTGGAGATCTTTTAAAATGGGAGTGATATGATCCGTTTTTCGTGTATTTGTTAAGATTCTGGCCATGGCATTTTGTAGGATTTGAAGGGGTTTGATAGTGGAAGCCGGGAGGCCTGTGAGGAGGGAGTTGCAATAGTCAAGTTTTGATAGGATGGTCGTCTGCAGAACTGTGCGGAAATCGTGGGCGTGGAGGAGAGGTTTCAGTTTTTTGAGAATGTGGAGTTTGTAGAAACCCCCTTTTAGTAGCGATTTAATGTGGGGTTTGAAGCTTAGGTGATGGTCTAGGGAGACACCTAAGTCTCTTACAGCGGGCGGAGGTGTGTGAGTTTGTGAAGTGTTTTGAGACGTTTGGTGGAAAGTATGGATTGGTTGATTTGATAGTATGAGGATTTCAGTTTTTGAGGCATTGAGCGCAAGGTGGAGATTCGAAAGCAGGGAGTTGATAGATACAAGGCATGTTTCCCAGAATTGCAATGTTTCTTTGAGGGATTTCTGAATGGGGATGAGTATTTGTACATCGTCTGCATATAGGAAGAATTTCAGGCCTAGATTAGAGAGTAAATGGCAGAGTGGGAGTAGATAAATATTGAAGAGGGTGGAAGATAGAGAGGAGCCCTGGGGAACGCCTTGTGTGAGGGGAATGTGTGAGGATTCGAAATTATCAATTTTAACTAAGTACTTTCTATGGGCAAGGTAAGAGGAGAACCAGGATAGGGCTGTGTCTGAGATGCCTATCTCTGCCAGACGTGATATTAGGATTTGATGGTTAACCATATCGAAGGCTGCTGAAATATCTAAGAGAGCAAGTATGTAAGATTGGCCGTGGTCCATGCCTTTGAGGATGGTATCTGTTATTGCAAGTAGTAGTTTTTCAGTGCTTCGATCTTTAAGAAAGCCATGTTTGCTTTCTTGAACGCCGCAGCACACTGAACCGATGATATCAATGTGTTATCCACTATGACGCCCAGATCTCTTTCTTGGGTGGTAGCACCTAATATGGAACCTAACATCGTGTAACTATAGCATGGGTTATTTTTCCCTATATGCATCACCTTGCACTTATCCACATTAAGTTTCATCTGCCATTTTGATGCCCAATTTTCCAGTCTCAGAAGGTCTTCCTGCAATTTATCACAATCTGCTTGTGATTTAACTACTCTGATCAATTTTGTATCATCTGCAAATTTGATTACCTCACTCGTCGTATTTCTTTCCAGATCATTTATAAATATATTGAAAAGTAAGGTTCCTAATACAGATCCCTGAGGCACTCCACTGCCTACTCCCTTCCACTGAGAAAATTGTCCATTTAATCCTACTCTCTGTTTCCTATCTTTTAGCCAGTTTGTAATCCACGAAAGGACATCGCCACCTGTCCCATGACTCTTTAATTTTCCTAGAAGCCTCTCATGAGGAACTTTGTCAAACGCCTTCTGAAAATCCAAATATACCTTTATCCTTGTTAGTTTTAATCATTGGGCATTATTTGATGTTTGTGCTATTTTTCAATATTTTTTTGCAGCATTAAACATTTTTTAAATTTGTTATGAGTTTTTAGTTATTGGATGACATTCTGTCTGTTATTTTTAAATATTCTTTTAATAGTAAGTTTTTACTATCATTGATGTTTTATATTTCTTGATTTTATTGTATGATAATTTATGACGGATGGTAATGTTTCTGTTGTTCCATTGTTGCACTGTAAACAGAGTCCAGTGTGGTTTCCAGTTCAGTTTTTGTTTGCACCTTTTGAATTTCTATTGTATGGTCTCTCATTATTTATTTGGTGAGGGTCTGTCTGTGTCTGTATGTGTGATAGAACTTGAGGTATTCTGCTAGCCTGCAGTTTCTGTGTAAGGGCCTATAGCAGATAGGCTTCTGTCTAAATGGAAAAATAGGCCTATTCAGCCACTTATTTGGCTAAAATAATAACCAGAGAGGTAGTTATCCAGTTATAATTTAGCCAGATTGAAAAGGGGCTTGAACCTGAGCTTAGGCTCCCGGCGCTGCCTCTGTCAGAGCAGCACTGGAGGCAGCAGGAGCTGGGCAGAGGGTTCCTCGCTCCCAGGAGGAATAAATAAGGTATCGGGGGAAGGGAATGGTTAGGGGATATGGGGGACCGGTGTCATGAATCAGCTTTGTGGGTGGCAGATCGATTGTCTTTTTAAATAAAAAATAACTGTGACGGGGCCCTAGGGTACAATGCCGGGCACGTCTCAAAGCTTTAAAAAGGCTTGGAGGGGTGGGGGAGTGAGGATAGCACGGTCCAACGGGGCCTTTGCATTACGTAACTAAAAAAAACCAAACCTGCCTGGCTACAATCAAATATAGCCGTTTAGATTTTTTAGTTATCTGGCTAAATGTAGCCGGATGACTTTAGGCAGGTATTCTCTGCTGTATGTTTTTCCTTCTGAATATACAGGGCAAGTTATCTGGCTAACTTGTCACTACACGGCCTCACTCATAGCCTTTCCTTCTGTTTGGGGTAGGTTGGGGGGAGGAGATCAAGGTTTGGGCTGGGAGTGGGAGGAGGGGGGCGCAAGGCTGATGGGTGCCTAATACCCTGGGCCCAAGGCTGCTCTCTGGCTATCCTGCACGGGCTTGGAAATATCCCAGGCTTCTGGTGCACTCAGGCTCCAGCCTTGCCAATTCCTTTTGCGTGCTATCCAGCTAGTCTAATATAATAATCTTTTAAATAACAGCTTTCCTTACTGGCTCTGCCCAATCTCTTTTATTCTTTTCAAATTCATTATACTTTGCAATTACTAGAGTGGACCGAAAGGAGTTATTTAGTGCTGCATAACGTTGGTCGCCTACCTAGAGGTTATAATTATAGCCCCCTCAAAAGAGTGCAGTGCCTCAAGGAAGCAAAGTCTTTAATATATACAAAACTCTGATCTTTCCCGTGGCAGTACCTCAATTCTGCATTAACAGTTACCAAAGCATTTGAAAAATTATAACAGCAGGTATCACAATGAACACTATTAAAGGCAGCTTAAATCAGTAGATTTCATTACCATTCACAGTGATAGGTACAATATAACAGATATTGTTTAACAGAAGAAATAAGCAGGTACTGTTCTGCAAGCACTTTATTTTTTGCACTAGGGTAATCCTGCCCACAGAGTCGGTTCTGCGCGAGGCCTTATAAGGTTTACCGTTCTCACTGGTTTAAAAAAGGTCAACGGAACTCACCTTACTTCTGCAGCTGCGGATAGTTATCCAGACGTCTCCTCGTGATGTGCTGAGTTCATGGCTGTTCGTCCAGGTCCAACGTCTCGTGACGGCCGCGTTCACCTCTCATGCCGGCCTGCTCTGATATTTTTGGTAGCTGAATTCAAACCTCTCCCCCCTCTGCCATTGGGTTTCTGCTGTGGCTTTTAGCTTCTCTGCAAGATTCGGAGACTGAAAGCGTTTGCTTTCTGCTAGAATAAAAACAGAAAAAAAACTTGACTTTTTTTTGCTTTAAATTCTATATGAAACTTGGCTTAAGTATCCAAGACTGACAGCTACTCACAAATTAACAAGTACACCACTGGACCTCTGAGGAGAGCATATGTAGCTGAAATTGTTTACAGCTAGAGTATGCTAAAATATTTTATTGCATGATAGAATTGTGCATGTCATCTGCTCACTTTCAATTTGTACTTGCAATTTATGGAGAAACCAGCAAACGAATGGACTCCAACTGGATCAGTGTTTGAAGATAGATATTTAAAAAAAAAAAAAAAAAGTAATATTACTAATGGTGTTTACAGTGTAGAACTATTCTGTCGCTTCTCAGCATCTACAAACTGAGCCTGGCTAAAATCTCAACTCTGCTTTCAAACGGGCCAGACGCATCTTTTCTTTTACTATCCCTTGCCTACAAATCCATTCCCACCCTAAAGCTGCAGGATAGCTTAAGGGACGTGTGTCGTGTCCACGTCTGATTTAAATTGTGTGCAACCTCAGGCACTGAATTTGGGAGCCAGATAATTCTGGGGGAAATAGAAATTCAGCAATTTGGTCGGCTAGAAACCTCTTGTCCCATGGGCATTAGACGTGACGTCCAACAGACTTTGACCTAGAGAGGCACGGAGCTTCAAAACCGATTAAAATGAAAATGACCTTCTCTGACTGAGGCTGCTTGCCAGTGCCTGATAAAATGTTGCTTCAGCTGAAGAACTGTGATGGTCAGAGTAATTACTGGTATGAATATTTCCTGCATCCATATATCTTACTGATAGATTCTGCAATCAGGCTTGCTGCGGAAGATACAGGTCTGTGCACGGGAAGCTTGCTTCACCGGAAAACTGTGGCGGTCTAGTTCTGAGTTGCTTCCTCTTCATGGTCTATTTTTCTGCAGCCTTCAAGCAATTTGTTATTATGATTTCTTTGGAAATCACGGGGCTGCCCAAACATGGAGTTCTTAGAATGAAATCTTAAATCAGTACCTCTCCATAGCTGAAACCAAACCAGGCAAAGCAGAGAATCTTGCACTCTTATAAAGCCTTGGAAGTCAAGGAAGGGAAAAATGCATTTTAAATTTAAAATGTTGCCTTACACTATAAATATAGAGCCAGACCGGTGATTTAAGAGGGAATGGCCTACAGCATGTAGACTCTTCCCCATCACCCCCCCCCCCCCCCCCCGCATCCCGCCACATACACAGAAAATAGAGAGCAGAAGGGACTTGAGAGAGAAGTAACCATTCCTGGTGCAAAATAATAAGCAAAAACTTTATAATAAATTGTAATAGTGCAAAACACTCATGTATTCGATACGACGGTTATTACCCTCAAACACTAAGCCTTATGCTTCACTTTGATACAGCTCCAACACTGCTCTCTGGTCAATGGTGGAGCTGGAAGGAAATTAGAATAAAAAAGCTACCATAAGGGCCCTGAACTCAGCGGTTGGAGTAACAGATAAGTACGAGAAAATAAGTGTGAAAGCTTGCTGGGCAGACTGGATGGGCCGTTTGGTCTTCTTCTGCCATCATTTCTATGTTTCTATGTTACTGCATTTCAGTATACATTACTTTTATCTGTAATCCTGTTTTATTAATGATTTACTTCTATGGCTGAATAGTATACAAAGGGCTTTATGCACTAAACTTGCACAGTTTTTAGCATATGATAAAAATATTAATGTGCTTGCTAAAACCACTTAATATGCCATGCACTAAAAGGTGAATATTGAAAAGTTGTGTGCAGAAAAATCAGCATACATGTGTGCAAATAGCATATACTCATGTATGTGCTATTTTATAAACCTCAAAATACACACATAAGTAGGAGTCCGCGAGTAAATTTGTTCATGCAAAAAAGGAGCAGGCCAGGGATGTTCCAAGGCGGGGTCAACATTTATGTGCGTAAGTTGCTATTTTATAAGCAATTTATGCATGAAGATTTGGCAGCTTTCTCGTGTATATTTACGCTTCCTCTATATCTGGAGTAAGTGATCATAAATGTCTTAAAAGTGAAATACTGACTGGGTGGGAGATCTGGGTGAAAGTGGGAGAGCTGAGGCTCAACAGCCAGGAAGGTCTCGATGACCTGCAGATGGAGTGGGTGAACTGGTAAGCTAATTGGTAAAACTGGAAATTTCATTGCTATGCACGTTAGAAAATCTCCTGATGAAATGCGTAAACCTTAATTATGAGGGGTAAATGTGTGCAAATTATGCACATAAAATCTCCGTTTGTATATATTTAAAGTTAGATGTAAAAATACGCGAGTATAGCCGATGCGCACTACTTATCTAGATAAATTCCAATTTAAGGGTGCCCCTACTTTTCACATCTATCCAGCGAAGTGGCGGCTTTGCAGCTGGATAAATCAAAACTTATCTGGATAAGTGCTGCTACTTATCCAATATGCAGATAGATATGTCTTCTTGCACAGTGGTGCAGCTAGCACATGGTAGTGCAAGAAGTAGACAGATGTGGCTCCGCCTTCCACAGAGGCAGAGTACCCTGCTGCAGAGCAAGCCTGCCAGAGAACTTGCATGGTCGTACAAGTTACTTTCGGACTTGGGGATTGATCAACCAACACTGAGTCAAATTCTCAAAGACAATCAAGGGGGTATCAAAACAGCGGAAACAAAATAAGGCCAAACATGAAACACGTGAACAAAAGGTGCATTACGTAAGGGGCGTGGGTGAGAAGGGCCTGGCTGAAATACTGCCCACGCAGAGCATGGTGACTTTCAAACAATGTGCGCCAGCCAGCACCCAGAGCCATGCCTGTTTTATAACTCACACGCGGATATGCGCTCGGGTACCAAATAGCCTGGCCGCGCGCACGTGTGCGCCAGATTTTAAGTGGGGGGCGCGCAAATCCCACTTCTATCGCGTGACTCGGGGGATTTTAAGAGGAGCACGCCACGATGCCAATACCAGTTTACCAGTTCATCCACCAGTTCTCCCAGTTAAAAGTTAGGCCCTCCAGAGCCCCCTGGTTTGATAGCCTGCACCTCTCCCCCCCCCCCCCCCCCCAGTTACCCCAGACCCTTTAAACCCCTCCAAAATGGCTCGATCCTTTTTCTTTTATAACTTGCACGCCAGCCATAGCAGAAGTAGAGTTACATGGCAGGGGTCCCCGGCCCGCTCAGACCACACCCCCACCCTTTGCTGAAAAGTTTTGAGATGGACGCGCCGCAACATTTACGCACCTTTTTTTTTTTTTTAATTCGGTCGGCGCGCGTGCGGGTCTGATTTGCTCCTGCATCCCCTAATTAATGGGAGCGCCGGGCTTTGAAAATTCACCTTTCAGTCTTCGTCCAGGGATCATTTCTAGGCCCCGCGAGACAGACTGGGACTACGATAGTGATGGCGGAGAGCAAATGTGCGGAGATGCTGAGAAGGGGGGAATGTCGGGAACGTCAATTCCTAAGGGAATAGAAAGGGAGGGCGGGATCTTGTGTGCGTTGGGCCCAACGTTCGGTTATGCAAAAAAGAAAAGAAAAGGTAAAGTTAGAATGCATTCTCCCAGACTTCCCTTTTCACATTCATTGCTGCTACTGATTGGACAAGGGGTTCAGCTGATGTGCTACGGCCCAGTTCTCTCTCTCTCTCTCTCTCTCTCTCTCTGCTTTCAGTTTTACTTCTGATCTGCCTAGCAACTGTGCCGCAGTGGATTGCGCCAGCACTGACTTCCCGTGTTTGCTGGGAGCAGAATTCCAAACCCATTGGCTTTCACCTGCCTCCCCCCATCTCCCAGTTTAAATGCCTGATGACGTAGGATCTGAATTTTCCACGTTTGCTTCGTTTTTCTACCACAGACAGATGTAGGCCATCAAGGGATACATCTGGCTCGTGTGCATGGCATCAATAAAAGTTTGATCATGTTCCCACACGATGACAGTAGGGTGGTGGCCCTCTGCTCTTGTGCTTTGGCCCACCTTGCTCTGCAAGAGGGAGGGGGAGGTCGGGCCATTTCCTGCTTTTATGGCTTCGATGGGGACCTCATTAACCTTAGGGTATAAACTGCAGAAACAATTATGAGCCAAAAATACCTTGCTGGGCAGACTGGATGGACCATTTGGGTCTTTTTCTGCCAACATTTACTATTATTTTATTTATTTATTTAATATATATTTCTATACCGGACTTCACGAATGGAATTCACATCAGGCCGGTTTACATGGAACTTAGGGGATTAACAAGTGAAACCAAACAAGAAGGCCGAAACAAGCAAAGTTACATATAACAAGGGCATTGAACTTGGGGGCTATAGTAGCCAGGAAGTAGGCAGAGCGGAATTAACAACATATAAATAATATATGACATATAAATAATATATAAATAATATATGATATAAGGGAAACATAATATATTATGTTTCCCTTATATCATAAGCAAAGACCAGTGCAGAGAGCACTCGAGCTTTTACCTGTTCCTCAAACGTAACTCTTTATTGTGAAAAGTCCCATATCACAATATAAGTTTTTGCTTGCACAGCTTTACTGCAGTTCTAGTGGCCTTCTCATTCCTGATTTTTATTTTTTATTACCCCGCAATGCCTTTAAAAGGACACCTTTTCTATACAATTGGGTTTTTTTTCCTTGCTGAAGGTTGCAGGGAATGAAAACCTCAGGTAAAAGATTGCACCATTTCGAAAATATGCAAGCAAACTGACTTACGGAGCATTTGTTCTTTTCTGACTTAATTTTGCCTGCTCCTTATACCTGATCTCCGGATCTGTTATGAGTGGAGGATGAACTTCAAAGATGATTGTTCCTGTAATGCGAGAAGTCCAGAGGAAGCTAAGGCATATTGTTGAGGGCGGCTGTCTGAGCTCAGCAGATGAGTTGGGAAATGAAATCAACAAGCACCAGAGATGTACATCCACTGGTCTCTGATAAGGGAAATGCATGTACAGATCGACGCCATCGATTGCAGACAAGCATGCACAACAAGATCCTGAGCAAACCCCGGTCCAACATTTCACTCACATTCAGTCCAGCTTAAAATTCGAGATTGCAAAGAGAAAGAAAGTAAGTTTGGGAGAAAGACCTTATTGCAGCCGTCCCAGATAACCGTGTTTCAGTAAAACCTCTTAAACTGAGCTTCCTTATCAGAGTTCATTTGCACAGGAAATGAGGCTACAGCCATATCAAATGAAGCAGAAAAATCTAACTGACTACATGCTTAACAACATGAAGGCTTCGAACCATGGCAAGCAGATTGATTTTGACCACGACTAGCGTGAACTTTAACTTAAAAACAGATGGAAGGACCGTGTTGACCGCGATTCTGATTCAATTCCTGTGATTTAAAGGAAACCATGTGCACTAAACATTCTGCAATGCTTCAGAACTTTACCAGGCGTAGAATGGATCAATAGCATGTTTGCACAGCCTTTAAGCTGTATCCCTTCAATAATGGATCTCAGTTCTCACTCCAGTCCATAAATCAAATGTATACAAATATGCCTCATGAATAGTCACTGTGGATACCCTACAAAAAGAACCTCTTCTTGGCATCAGTGGGATGCAGAGCAGGAGAGAAAGACCAAGGAAGAGAATCGAGATTCACCTTCCTGCAACACAAGAGTGTTCACAGCTTATAATGGGAGCTTGAATCTAGTATGCACGATGACATCTTCTTTTGACCCAACAGTGTTTTCCTTCTGCTTTTTGTGCCTCCGGATGACTCAGATCCAGGGCTGGGATGTAACGCCACGAGCCTTCATTTGCCGCTACCCGAGCATGTGTGACAGTCCCCAGCTGGGGACTGTGAACCATGCCTCTTTCTGGAGCCCGGCAACCCTGCATCCTAAATTCAGCCACTAGGTGTTGCCATTGTGCGCTGACCTGGACTCCCTTCTCCCCCAGGGGCTGTGAACACTGCCTCTTCAACATCCCTAGCCCTGGTTAACCCAGGAAGCTGAAGACCTGGCCCGAGAATGAAGCCCAGGCCCCTTCACATGGCGGCAGTTGTATGGCACAGTCACTGAGCCAGCCCATAATGTCATGTTGGGCATATTCACCACTGGCCAACATGGGCCAATCAAATCCGGTATTTTGGGGGTAAGTTGGTACACAGTTCTGACTCTAGCCACATCCAGCAATTCAGGGAAATTGCAAGGTGAAAAGATTTTTAAAATTTCAGCAGCTGCGTAAAAGCAATAACTATACTCCATCAAGGTGGGCTAACAGCAGTTTGCATTTATGACACAGTTACCAGGTAATTAATATGAGTCTTTCCTCTCCTAAAAATCACTTTACAATGATGTAACACCTGGGTATCAAATGTATGGCTGGTCTATATGTTCCAGGTCATATATGTTCATATTTATAATGAAATCACTTTTTTTCTTTTTTTACTTCAACAGTAAAGGGTAGATTTTAAATGAAGCACGCGTGTCCATGTACGTGCGGTTCCTGGCACGCGCTCATGGACGTGCTGATTTTATAATACACGCGCTTTATAAAATCCGTTGGCCGCGCGCACATGCACGCTGGATTTTATAATCCGCGTGTGCATGTGCGGGCGGCGTGTGCAGGAGGGGGTGAATTTTCGAATATTACACGCAGCGATGCGATCAGGCCTCCCCCGGTTCCCTCCCAGTCTGCTCCAATTAAGGAACTTCCCTACCCCCCTGCCTAACCTTCCTTCCCTTTCCCCTCTCCTCCCCTACCCCCTACCTAACTATAACAATTTTTAACATTTCTTTACTTACTGCTCCGCTGGAGCAGAAGCGACTTGCATGCGCTGGCCGGCTGCCGGCGCACGCTTCCCCGGAATAGCGTGGCTGACCCTTTTGAAAAATGCACACGGCGCGAGCAAGGCTCGGCCACGCGCGTAACTGCCGGCATTTGCAAATGTGGCCCTTTTAAAATCCAGGCTTAATTGTCTTGGGACCTGAGCTGGAAGACCACTGCTTGACCCCATGCAGCTCATTCTCCTGGTGCAGTAACCTTTCAACTTGAATGTCCCATCTGGGAAGCACAGAGAACATGGGCAGCCACGGCATCCAAATCACTTTTTTCACAGAGTGAACTGAATGGTCACTGCCCACTTTAAATTCTTCAAAATCTGTGCAGCACTTTATCCCAGTTTGTTTAGGCTCTTGCCTTGTTAAATCTAGTTCTTCCCCAGCTTCAATCTAATAATTAATATTTACTTGAAGACTTGCCTTCGGAAATGTCGAATGGCGTACTACAGATTGGGTGCTGTAGTTGTAGGATACTAGTGATGTATCTGTTGCTGGAGAGCTACGCCAGAGACCTGCGCCCCTTGCACAAATTTACCCTCAGCCATCCCGGAAGCACAATTGTGGAGCAGCATTATTTCAGACACCACTGCTTCCAGCTTCACTGCACTCTTTCCGGCCTTTTCTTTACCCTTTTACTTTCACTGCCTCCTCCCCATTGTAATTTTCTCTGTTTCCTTCTTTCTTTACTTTTCTGTTTCCATTTTCCCTCCGTGCCGCTCTTATAGCCTGCGTATTTTATCGGGCTCCAGGCCGCCTGTCCTATCAAAGGCTGTATGCACAGTCGGGACAATCAAAATCACTTAATGTATGGGAGTGATTCCAGTCCTAAAGCAAAGACACGCCAGAGAAATAAATCACTGCAGATCTTCTGATGGCACTGTTTTATAAAAGGGGCAAATAAGGCGTGCTTTTTCCTAGCCCAAGAAGCATGGAGCCCTAGTGTCCACATTCAAAATGCATTTGGGTATCTTAATGTAAAGGAGCTGTATGGTTTTTTTTGGGGGGTGGGTAGAAGACTGATGTGTACAGACGTGGGGAGAGAGACCTTGGGGTGAAGGTGTCTGTTGATCTGAAGGTAGTGAAGCAATATGACAAGGTGGTGACTTGGGCTAGAGTGATGCTGGGCAGCACAGAGAAGAGGCACAGCCACCAGGAAAAAGGAGGTGACAATGTCCCTGTACAGGTCCTTGGTGAGGCCTCACTTGGAGTACTGTGTTCATTTCTGGAGACCGTACCTCAAAAAGAATAGGGCGAGGATAGAAGCAGTCCAGAGAAAGGCAACCAAAATGGTGTGGGGTTTTCATTAAAAGACACGTGAGATTAGATTTGAGGACCTAAATATATATATCTTAGAGGAGAGGAGAGACAGGAGGGATATGATACAGATTTTTAAATCCCTGAAAGGTATTAATAATTCACAAGAATCAAACTTATGGAAAGGAAGCCATAAAACTAGGCGTCATGATATGAAACTCCAAGGGGGTGGACGATGTCAGGAAGTATTTCTTCATGGAAAGGGTGGTGGATGCACGAAATACCCTCTTGTAAGGAGGTGTGGAAGACAAGAACCGCAACAGAATTCAAAATGGGATAAGCTCAGACTAGAGAACCCCTAATGCATAGAGGATGAAATGAAGACCCAGGGTAATCTGTGGTAACTTTTGGTGTAACATTTCTGCATGGGGGGGTAACCTGCACCAAGTGGCAGTTACAACCCTAAACACTTTGCTGGGCAGACAGGATGGAGCATTTTGATCTTTATCTGCCATCATTTGCTATGTTACTATCTTGTTATATTATGGTCTGGTGTATTGCTCTAAAAAATACCAATCGCTGGCCCATGCACCTGACCTGGCCTACATTTTTAAAACATGGTTAGATGATACGAACAGAGAAATAAGAAACAGTAATCCAGCTTCTTCTCAGCACTTCATGGTTGCAAACCACCATCCAGTAGTCCCACACTGTATTTTTTTAGATGAGCACTTCCATCTCTAGATTGATGCCCATTTCATTATTCTTTTGGTGGTAGCTAATTAAAAGAAATTAATAGAAAACCGTGCCAGCCCCGAACGTTTATGAGATGAGAAACACTGTAGTTTAATTACAATAGTATGTAACATATGACACGAAACCCACTGAAATCTGAGTACTTGATGATCTATGCAGTTCTCCTATTAGTTCTTTGTCCGTGGGGAAAGACATCACAATTACTAATCTACATACTGCGACAGGCTCTACACATCAAGCTCCCCACAAGGCTCTTTAATTGCTCTGTAAACTTCAGGCTAGAGTATTTCTCAACATGAAGAGTAGGGATGCTGCATTAAATGTTAAAAAGGGAAAAACCGGTAGACATATTTATTAAATACCCTTACCCACAAAGGATGCCAGGGTATGGACTACACATATAAATTAAGTTGCAAAGTGTTACTTGTTTATTAGTAAAAAATCACATCTGATCACAGAGGCCTGCATGACAAGTTCATTACATATCAATTTAATTAGCCAATTCTGAATAAATTAATTTGCATTTCAATTAATGTCTTTAGCACCAAACTGCTGCTTTAATAGGCTAATTGCCTGTTAGGCAAGTGGAAAAGAATAAATAGTCACATTGTAAGGGAAAAAAAACCCTGTTTTCATTTTTTTATTACCATAAATAACTGAAATAATTATTGCTCTTAAGGGGGCAAGTCCTTGTTCCCTTCTGGGCCTAATTATAAAGACTTAGTACCTCATTAAGCAAAATGGTTTTGGAGTCACGGAAAAGCATTACTCTAATCGTGACTCATTAGTTTCAACAAAAGAAGGGAAAAACTGCAAAAGTCGGCACATTTAGTTGTGGTATTATGGAGACTTGCTACATTATTTGTGTAGATCTTGAGGCATATGCAAAACGCTTAAATGGCCAGATGCTGCTATATATTCAACTGTAACATTTTAATGTGCAATATGTGCCTTTTAATGGGATTTAGAGTACATCATAAACCCCCGCAATGAAAGTCAACCCAACTTGTGCGTCTTGATTGGCCACTTCAGCTGGCATTCGCTCACTGTGAAAGGCCCCCAGAAGCAACAAGCCTTGGAAACACAAAGAAAGCAAGGCAGTAGCAAAAACCAAAATATTCTCTGCTGTGGAAAACTTTAGAAGAGCAATTATCTCTGGTTGGGATGGTGCGTTGGTTAAAGGCTTGAGGCAAAACCCGAGGGAGTATTAGTTGCAAATTAATGTCTTGCCCAGAGGTAATTAACGGTAATCTGCAAACATCTGATTTAACAAATTTTAATAGACGGTGATTTAAAAATAATTTAGAGAATGAGGGGAGGGAGAAAGAGTTCAAGTCTTGCGCAGAAATAAGGACTCTTGCTGATGTTCTCTTATCATTTTTTTTCTAGATCTCCATATTGCGATGTCCATCCTCCAAGTCCTTTTCCTCTCCATAAATTAGCCCTTTTTAAGTGAGGAGGATTAAGGGACAAATGTGCCTGCTTTTTTTTTTGCAGGTACTTTTTCCAGGAACATCAACGCATATAATTTCACTCTTATATAGAGTGTGGGCAATTTTCAAAAAGGCCATTTCAGTGACTTAAACACTTTTATCTGTGGAAATGGCTTTGAGAATTTGCCCACCGTGACTTCTAAATATGCTGCAAATCCTCCTGCTGTCTTCTTTTTTTTTTTTACTGTGCTACCTGCTCATGCACCTGTGAACGTGGAAATCCAAGAAAAGCCTGAAGAAGTTTCAAAATTCTTTGACGCGGGTCCAAGGATCCAAAAGAGCAATGCTGCTCTCTGGTCTGCGATGCTTGCAGGAGCGCACAAATTCTGAAAAGCTGAGTTCTGAACGTTTGTTCTTTTATGCGGCTCAAGAACTTGGGTAGACCTGAGGCCACGATGCATCAAACCACTTGGTGAGAAAGAGCTTTCCCCTCTGTTCTTCCCCTAAAAGGAAACCCTAACTGGCTCATTTTAAAAGGAACGCACGTATTGGTAGGCGAGCAGAGATACGCTTAATTTTGTATCGTGTGCACAGGTCCAGGCGCATTATTTAAAATGCACCCTGCCGCGTGTATGTGTGCAGCCTTTACATACGTAGTTTAATAACACGCTCGCCAAGTGACCATATTAGGGGGGGAGAGGGAGAGAGAGAGAGCCTCCGTTAGAGAGACAATCTGACACTGTAGGAGGGGCGCTTTGAACTCAGGGTGGGGGTTTTTGTTTTGGGGGGGGAGGTGGTGTTAAAGGGTCTACAGACCCTTGTGCCCTAGGCAGACCAATGTAACATTGCCACCCCCCCAAACCCACCCTGAGCTGAAAGTGCCCCTCTTCCAGTGGGAGATACATAGAGGGTCAGATTCTCCCTCTCTTTCTCTCTTCAGGGACCCTCAAAAGTCTCTAAAACTCAAAATCTCCAGATTTGCTCCTCATCAGGAGCAGCAGTAAAGCGACGTGGGTAACATTGCCAATACATGCCATGACCAGCCTTTGCAAAATGTGGGGTTATGTGCATAAGTCTTGGCCCCACCCCTTTCCTGCCTAGAAATGCTTTGAAAATCTACCCGTAAATGCATTCTTGTGGGGGAGGCAGGAGAGAGAGAGAGAGAAAGGCCTATCGCACCTTCCTTCATGCCTGAGCTTCCAAGCCTGTTTATTTATTTTAAACATTTATCGTCTGCACAATCCATCATTCTTGGCAGTGAACAAAGTAACATTACACACAAATACAAAACTGGAACCTTTCCCAACTCCATTCCCTTCTATTTATGATAGGAAGATGGGCAGGATCTAAAGCTGAGGAACCACAAAACTTCATTCATATTTACTAGGGATATATTTTTCAAATTAGTATTCTCCTCCCTTTATAACTCAACCATCGTAGCGGCAGTCCTTGAATAGGGGACCACGATCCTTGGTTTCCAAGATGCAAGCACCCCGAACACCACCCATGGGTGTCCTTGTTGTGTAATGACTGGAACTTCCTTCTCCATCGGAGTTGCAAACCCTGCTGCCATAACCTTCCCAGCACCTACTGGCCTGCTGAGAAGAAGAGTCCTGCAGAATGAATCCAGGTCCCACACGTGGCCTTGCAACCACAACACCGTTGGGTCATCCCCTAAATGCAGTCTGAATTAGTTTCCATATTTCCAAGGACCCATTTAATCTCACATGACCCAACGTGTGGTGCTATGGTTGTATACCATGACCATGTATTTCTTTTCTATGAACAAAATCCCTGCAGAAAAGCAGTAGGCAGCTCTCAGTTAATAACACCCTACAGCTGCAAAAAATCTAAATCGCCACCTGTTATCCCTGAATACTGTAACATCCATTCAAAGACTAATTGCACTCCGTTTATAGCTCGTAAACCCAATTTCATCTCCAGCTTTGCTCTGCTCAGGATATGTTATAAAGTAGGACTGAGATAAATGATGCAAAATGTTGTTGCATAATAAAATGAATACATTTATTTGTTAAACAGATCCCAAACGTAAGCCAATTTGCGTATGTGAAAATTTGTCAAGGTCTAAGGGATTTGCAGTGGGATTTTATTTTACAAGTGGAATATATGGTAATCTCCGAATCTCACTGTTATTTCTTGCTGACACAAATGCACAAAGAACAACAGATTTTGATTATAAGAAAGCAGCGAGTGAGGTGCCTTCAAATCCTTGCCATATGCTGCTGCTCACACTGTGCCGGCTAACGGCACCCCTGCAGTACCGTGGCCCAATGTCCGTCCTCCGAAGAGCTCTGGGCTTCTATTAAGCTGCTGGTGCCTTATCTTCATTTTCACAAATATTGGCAGAGAGACCTAATACATTTGCTAAAGGCAGACTATCTAGGCTAGACCTCCCTCTGGAAAGCTTGGGGGAATTAAGCATGGCCCCAATCTCTTTCTTTGGGCTCAGCAGGAGCATTTGCGGGATGCTGGCACTGGGCCTGATTTACGGTTTGCTTTGCAAGACCGACTGTTGATAGGCACGAATGGAATGAGACCACTCATGATGGACTTTGCATTTGTCTGCTCTTTTCAGAAACATAGCTGGTGCAGGAAATGAAGATTTCCACCTCTCCCTTTATTACTGCAGGCACAAGCAGCGGACATGGTGTCTCTTTTTTTCATGCTGTTCTTCCAGACATTTGTGGTGAACGAGTGCGTGCTGGTGCTTCACATTGTCCAGGGTGCCGATGTCACCTGGAGGTCAACTTTGATCTCATACAGGGGTGGCTCAAGGCAATCTGCTGCCAGAGGCGAAGGACAAGAAGGCGCCCGCCCCCCCCCTCTGCCCCGCCCCCTCTCTCTGGCACTCACACATGCTCTCTCACACACCCCCGCCAGGCTTGCGAGCTCTCACACACACAAGCAAGCTGTCTCACACACCCGCACACAAGCACAAACTGCTTCTCACCCAAGCGCACACACACAAGCAAGCTGCCTCTCTCTCACGTGACGCCTTTCTCTGTTCTTCAGCCGCCGCCGGCCTGAGCTCCGGCGGCAGCCCCATCCTCTCTCTCTTCTTCTTCAGCCTAGTGGCATAGCCAGAACTGAATTTTTGGAGGGGTCCAAGGTTAGCATGGGTGGGCAGTAAACATACAGATCTAGGCCCTACTAATTGTACTCTTATCGATAAATAATATCTTAGCGTGCATCCTACAATGGATTTCTGAGTAGTTTGCAATAGCCATCATGCATGAGTGACATTTTAAAATATTTTAATTCTATTACTTCAAGCACTTACCAACATAAAAAATGCCTTATCTATATTAACTTATTTTATATTTATTGCAGTTTATAAATATACACTGTCATGTAAAAAATAAACAAAGAACACTTCAGAAACATCAGATCCAATCACGAAATAAAACAAATATCAATATATTCTTTTATGACTCCTCTTTCCAAAAATGCATAAAAGTAAAATAAAACAGCAATAATCATATTAATCATCATAAAAAGATTTGCAACAGGTGCAGAACAGGACTAGGACATGCAAAAAATAAAAACTTCAAATTCCGATGTCACCTCAATGACAGCAAAACACATTCCCTTCACTGCCAACCACTTTGTGAAGTAACACAAAGGGCCGGGTTTTCAAAAGGCCCGGCGACGCGCTTAAAGCCCCGGGACGCGTGTAAGGGCAGGCGCAAAAGGTAAGACAAAGGACAGGGGAGGGTTAGAGTAGGGCTAAGGGGGAGAAAGGTTAGGGGAAGGAGTGGGAAGTTCAGGCTAGGGGGAAGGGAACAGGGGAAGGCAGCGCGACTCGGCACACGTGCAAGGTGCACAATTGTGCACCCCCTTGCGCACGCTGACCTAGGATTTTATAACATGCGTGCGCGCACCCTTTTAAAATCTACCCCAAAGCCTGCAAATAAATAATTAAATAAATACTTGGCACTTTACCATAACAGATTACATATTTCAATCACTGAAAGGCAAAATCTTTTTTTTTTTTTTTTACCTTTCTTGTCTGTTCTTATTTTTCTAATCAGTTGGTCCCAGTCTCTTTTTCCCCCTTGTCTGTCTTTTCCTTTTCCAGGGTCTCTTTTATTCTGTGTTCTTTCGTTCCTCCTTCATACACACACACACTCTCTCTCACATGTTCTCTCACACACACGCACGCTTTCTCTGACACAGGATTCCACTCTTCCATGCTCTCTCTCGCATACACACACGCTCCCATTCCCACAAACACAGTACACAGGCTCTTACTCTCACATGCAGGCTCCTGCTCCCACTTCCATACATACTGTACATACACACACGGGCTCTCTCTCACACATGCAAGCTCCCACTCCCATATCACAAGTTCTCAGTCCTACATGCTCACACACACCACCTCAGGTAGGCTCTCATTCATATCCCCTCCAAGCAAGCTCCAATTCACACACACATACACACACACAGGCAGGCTCCATTCAAACACACACACACCCTTCTACAGGCAGTCTACCATCCACAAACAAACACATACCCAGGCAGGCTAGTATTCACATTCACACACACACACACACACACACACACACACACACACACCCCTCCACAGGCAGTCTACCATCCACAAACAAACACATACCCAGGCAGGCTAGTATTCACATTCACACACACACACACCCCTCCACAGGCAGTCTACCATGCACAAACAAACACATACCCAGGCAGGCTAGTATTCACATTCACACACACACACACACACCCCTCTACAGGCAGTCTACCATGCACAAACACACACATACCCAGGCAAGCTACTATTCACATTCACATACACCCCACCCCCACCCTGGCAGGCTCCCATTCACACACAGGCACAAACACAAAACACAGGAACAGATAGCAAAAGGAGGAGACTGTTCTGCTGTTGCTCCTCGTGTGTCTGTCCGCAGTATTCAAAACTCGCGTGGCTGGCACTCCTCTATGCTGATCTCGCGATGCATGGGGATCAACATAGAGAACTTACTGGCCGCACGGGTTTTGAATGTGCAGGGCTGGCACAAGAGGAGGAGCAGAAGATTGCGTGCCTTCCCATGAGAGGTTTTTTTTTCTTTGACCGCCAGCGTCGCGGGCCTCTTCCTTCTCTTGCCTGGCGTGCCCACTGCGGCCCTGCGACAGGGCCTCTCTTCTTGGGTCACCGGGCAACGCCGCTGCTTCAGCTGCCTCCGGCCTGAGCTCTGGCGGCGGGCCCAGCCTCTCTCCGCTCTTCCTCAGCCGCCGCTAGCCTGAGCTGAGGCGGCAGGGACAGGCAGGGTGAGGCGGACGCCACAGCGGCGTTTTGAGAGGGACATTTTTTTTGCCACCTCAAAATGTTGCCGCCTGAAGCGGCCGCCTCGCCCTGCCTCATTATAGAACCGCCCCTGATCTCATATTTTGAAACGGCTGCAGTGTGTGATCTGCCCTGATTATCTCCACCCACAACGGTATTCAGGCACTAGACGTGTGCATTCCTACACAGCGCCCGACTTGATGCTTTGCCCCTCTCATGGTGCCTTGGGCTGTGCGTGCCACTGTTTTTGGTACCCTTTGCCCTTTTTCACTTGCTAATTAAGACACAGAAACAAAATTGCATTCGTCTTTTGCCTGCGGTGTTTGGGAGGGGCGGGTCTGGGTTAAGTGATGGGGGGGAGGGGGAGGGGGAACTGGTGAAGGTGTCGTCAAATTGATACTCGAAAGTGCACGCCCAAGGAATTATTTCCAGAAGCAAATTATGCTCGTTCTTTATCAAATACCTGCCTCAGTGTATAACTCAGGGTTATTATGTGCGCATGTTACAATTATTATTTGTGTGTGAAATATGCATTCTCCTGCATTACAAATATATGTGTGTGCACTTTTGAGGTAGAAATATGGGGCATGTTACACATTGTGCAGCTCCCGTTACTCAGTTTGTAAGGAATTATTATAAATCTCTGTGGGCCCACTTAACACGTGCGTGTGATAATGACAGGCAGGCTATTGAAAACTGGGCTTATAAACGAAGCACGGTCAATCTATTTCTAACACCAGCAGCGTTGTGTGTGTGCTGCTGCATCACGTTTAGTGTAGATCATGAGCTCGTGCCTCTGTGCTGTTCCCCCCTCAGCTGCAGATATTCCGTGTCACATTGACATGTTACGAAGAATGAAGCAGGCAAAGAAAATCTCACAGGACCTTCGCGGGATTGTACTGTAATGTACCACCAGACCTACTGAAGCATCTAAAACAGGATTTTAAGATTCTAACAGAGACAGCCGGCCAAGTAAGACTTGTATGGCTATTTTAGCTGGGATATTCAGTGGTGTGGTTGTGCCGCTGAATATAGCCGGATAAGTTTAAAGTTAGCTGGATAAGGATAAAAGTCCTTTCGTTAACTGATCTGGTGAGCATCTCAGCTTCATTATAAAATTCTTCTGCCAGTGACTGAGGAGATGGGGAGCCATTAACTAAGAGTTAGGAGGTTGACATATCTTTTGGAGTTACCCGGGCAAACTCCATCCTGAATTTCCCCTCCCCTTTTACTGGCAAACATTTTTACCTAGGCAGGTCATGATCCAGCTAAAATTTAGCCAGATAGAAAGAGGCAGAGCAGGAGAGCATTCTACAGGCGTGGCTAGAATTATTTTAGCTCGTGCAGATAAACTTAGCTGGGGCGGCCATGACGCACACCACCACCCCATGGCGCCACGCTAAAAGGCGGTGCTATTTCCCTACCCTGCTGCCGGCGATAATGTCCAAAACATAGTCGCCGGCAGCGGCACCTCCACCCCTTCCTCTAATTTTACTTTTATACCGACGCAATGACGGCCTAATGCGCGCGATAATAGGCTAACGCAGCTTGAAACCTCCTAAGTCTGGTCAGAAAGTCACTGTCCTAAAATTACGTGCGTAAGTTCACCCAGGTAACTTCGGCAGGGTATATTCAGCAAAACAGCACCACTACTACTACTATTTATAAAGCACTGCTAAACATACACAGCGCAGTGCGTACATTAATAACAGACTGATCCTGCTCAGTGGAGCTTATAGTGTAGTCAAGGCAAACAAGAGTCTGTGGGAAGTGTACTTATTGTAGAGAAGTATTTAGGATTTAAAAGCAGTTTCCACTGAATATTCAGGTAACGTTACCTGGTAAAACTTATCAGAGTGGCTTTCTGACTTACTCAGTAGGGACCTCTGAGGGAATAGCAGTAGTATCAGCAGTAGTAATACCCGTGATCATTTGTGGGGTGAATAAGACTAGATAAGTGCTGTGGAAGGGGCGGTTTCTCACCCGAGCAGTACAATGAAAAAGCTTAAATGGGAGAAATTAGGTTAATTTAATTTATATTCCACCTTTCGTGACTGGTCTGCCCCTTCAAAGCGGATTATGTTCTGGTACTGTACCTATTTCCCTGTCCCAAGAGGGCATGTAATCTAAGTTTGTACCTTTGGCCACGGAGGATGAAGTAACTTGCCCAGGGTCACAAGAAATAGCCGCGGGATTTAGACCCTGGCTTCCCAGGCTGCTGCTCTAACCGCTAGGCCACTTCTCTGGACGGTGTGTGGGAATAGATTGGCAAAAGCTGTGAGCACTGCAAAGTGATGGACTGAAAGCATGCACTTACCTAGAGGTCATCAACATCTAATTTGGCCACTTTCAAAGAGCTGCTGTAGCTGCGACTGTGAAATAATGAAAGAATCATGCAATGATCCAGGATACTCAACTGACTATTTGCAATGATGTATTTGACATTGAGGACCACCTGCATGTTAAGGAAGTGAAAGAATTTCCTGTTCCTGTACCTGTTTTCAGTGGCAGCTGGTGGCCTGAATCCGACAGAGATGTGCATTTGTTTAAAATGAATTTGAAAAATGAAACAAATAAGGCCCAATTTGTTTCATTTGGGGGCCTTGAAACGAATTCACAGGCCCCCAAATGTATTTCATTCAGTTAAAAAATCTCCCATTAGGCCTATGCCTAGGCTGACGGCTGGAGCCTCACTTAGGGCCGGATTTTAAAAGGGTTACGCGCATAAGGTACGCGTGTAACCCTTTTAAAAAAAACCCTGCATGCGCCGAGCCTATATTGCATAGGCTTCTGGCATGCTCAAAGACCCGGGACGCGCATAAGTCCCAGGGCTTTCTTGGGGTGGGCGTGTCGGGGGGCGTGACGCAGTCGGAGCATCATCCGGGGGCAGTGCCGCGGGCATGGTTTCGGCCCGGGGGCGTTCCGGGGGCGTGGCCGTGGCCTCCGGACCAACCCCCGGACCGGAACATAGCGCATGGCAGCCGGCCTGGCGCGCGCAAAGTTACGCCTGCTTTGAGCAGGCGTAACTTGTGCGACAGAGGTGAGGGGGGGTTAGGGAAGGGAAGGGAGGGGAAGGTGGGGGAGGCGGAAGGAAAGTTCCCTCCGAGGTCGCTCCGATTTCGGAAGGAACTGCGCGCGCTGCCCGTTCCTCGGAAGGAACGGGCAGCGCGCGCAGGGCTCGGCGCACACAAGTTGCACAAATGTGCACACCCTTGCGCGCGCCTACCCCGGATTTTATAAGATACGCGCGTAGCTATGTTTTGTTTGCGCACGTGCTATGTTTTAAAATGTACCCCTTAGGGAATAGGCCAAGGCCCAAAACAGGAATCGCAATCTAAGCCCAAGCGCAACACTGGCACCTTGGCCTAAGCCTAGGCCTGAGTCCGGAGCTTCGCCTAGGCACAGGTCGTGGCTGCGATACCGGGGGCTTTGTCTAGGTCTGGACCTGTTGCCAGGGCCAGGGCCGAGACCCAAACAAAGACCCAGGCTAACCCCAAAAACTTTCCAACCTGCACTTACCTCATCTGTTAGGAATCTGATGCCATGGCCAAGCTGGCTCCTGACACCTGGGCATTTTTTACCAGTGGATTTTGCAACAGTTCTCAAAGGGAAAGCATAAGCATATTTTCCCTATGTAAATTGCTCAAGGAAAAAGTACGTGCAGAGATTTGAACCTGCTTTTTTTTAAAGGTATTCTTTTTCCGGCAAAACTACAAACGTTGCCTCCTCTGGCCTAAAATTGCCCCAGGAACACTTTCAGAAAATGTGGGCATAAGCACACGTCATTGTGTAACGTGCGAGCTTTTACTCGCATGCAGGGTGGGCACTTTCAGAAAATGTGGGCAAAAGCATCCATGTCATTGTGTAACATGCGAGCTTTTACTCGCATGCAGGGTGGGCACTTTCAGAAAAAGTGGGCATAAGCATCCATGTCATTGTGTAACATGCGAGCTTTTACTCGCATGCAGGGTGGGCACTTTCAGAAAATGTGGGCATAAGCATCCATGTCATTGTGTAACATGCGAGCTTTTACTCGCATGCAGGGTGGGCACTTTCAGAAAACGTGGGCATAAGCATCCATGTCATTGTGTAACATGCGAGCTTTTACTCGCATGCAGAGTGGGCACTTTCAGAAAATGTGGGCATAAGCACACATGTCATTGTGTAACATGGGTACTTTTACTCGCATGAAGGGTGGGCAATTTTCAAAAAGTCCTTTCACCTGGGTCAATAGCCATTTTCTTTGATAAATAGCTTTTGAAAATTGCCCTCAGTTCAAAATTTGTAATCAAAATGTGGAATGCTCCCTCCAGTTTGAAGACACTTGCCCAACCCAGTGAGAGAGTTCAGTACCATGTAAAAATATACGGAAATAAAGGTTAACAAATGAAAACAACCCCCCCAAAATAAATATATATATATATTGGACTGATGTAATATATTTCTTGAAAAGCTTTTGGGAGCTGTCTTTTTCACTCATTATTGCATTCTGGTAATTCTTTTTCTGTTTCTTTCGGTTATTTTCCTACTTTTATAATGGGATGATTGTGTCTGATGATCTTAAGGTGACCAAACAGGTGAATAAAGCGATAGCAAAAGCCAGAAAGATGCTTGAGTGAGCACAGAGAGGAACGGTCAGCAGAAAAGAGGAGGTGATAGGAGACCTCCCTTGGAATACTGAGAACAATTCTGGAGACCGAACCTTCAAAAGGATTTAACAGGATGGAGCTGGTACAGAGGGAGGCTGCTAAAATGGTCAGTGGTCTTTGTACTAAAGCATATGGGGACAGACTTAAAGATTTATTTAGACTCTTTATTTATTTAGACTCTTTTTTTATACCGAAGTATATTAGGCTGCCTTCACTCCGGTTTACAGTTTAAACAACTTAACACATATAATACATTCGTAATAAGATAAATATTAACGCATTAACAAACAACTAGTTACATTTCGGCATAGAGCAATAGTGACGAACAGGTATAATAGAATACGACCTAAGTCGGTCTTATTGTGAGTGGTCATGAAAGGTTAGCAATTAAAGAAATAACTTAGATGTCAGCTTTACGCATGCGCTGTGTTAATGAGACTTTTTCAAAAGTGAGATGTGTTAGAGGGACGGAAGGGTATGGAAGATCTACACATGTTACACCCTGGAAGAAAGACAAGATAGGGGGGAGATATGATAGAGACTAGGGATGTGCAGACAAAACGTTTATGTTCATAAGTCCATAAGTCAAAAAGGGGGGTCAATTTCGGTCAATATGGACATATGGAGAATTCCATAAGTTGAGTCTATGTCCATACGTGCACCGGTTCCCTAAATAAAAATTTAAACCCCTCACCCTCCTTAATCCCCCCCCCCAAGACTTACCAAAATTCCCTAGTGGTCCAGCGGGGAGTCAGGAAGCCATTCCTCTATTCCTTTGCGAGGAGCACGTGACGTCCGCGTCACGTGGTCCACCGCGGTTCTGCTCCCGGACCCCTCGTTGGACACAAACGGAACTTATGGCCAGCTTGGGGGGGCCTCCTGACCTCCCCAAGCTGGCCAAACGTTCCGTTTGTGTCCAACGAGGGGTCCGGGAGCGGAACCACGGTGGACCACGTGACGGCCGCGTCACGTGGTCCTCGCAAAGGAATAGAGGAATGGCTTCCTGACTCCCCGCTAGACCACCAGGGAGTTTTGGTAAGTCTTGGGGGGGATTAAGGAGGGTGAGGGGTTTAAATTTTTATTTAGGATCAACGATCGCGATTTCCAACGTATTCAACATAGCTATGTTGAATAAGTTGGAAATCCGATCGTTTTCGCCTCATCACTTTTTTAAGTTAAAAAAAAAATAATAAGTAGCGTTTTACATATAAGTTCAAAACGAATGCACACCCCTAATAGAGACATTCAAATATCTCCAAGGTTTCAATGCACATGAGGTGAGCCTCTTTCAACAGAAGGAAGGCTTTAGAACAAGGCATCATGAGATGAAGGTGAAAGAAGGTAGATTCAGGAGTAATTTCAGGAAATATTTTTTTACAGAGAGCTTGGTGGATGCATGCCTCTCACTAGAGGTGATGGAGATAAAAAAACAAACCAGTATCTGAATTCAAGAAAGCCTGGGATAAGCACAAGGAATCTCTAAAGGAGTGATGGAAATTATAAAGCTACATTAATAGGGCAAATGGGCCATTATGGTCTTTTTCTGCCATCACATTTCTCTGTTTCTAAGAGCATACACATGGATTTATTATTGGCTATTTCAAACCTTTCCCAGGATCCAGTAAGAACAAAATTGTAAAAGCCAAAAGGAAGAATGCATGTGTACACAGAGAGTTGTGTGAACAACTTGAGGTCAAACTAAAACCAGGGAAATTTCATCCTGGCTCCAGTTTGATGTAATTTAGGGATTTTTCCTTGTTCCTACAGGCACATGCACCATATTTTTAAGAGTTTGCTTGGGGAAAAATAAGAGAGAAATAATTCTAAATCCCAAAAATGATCCCCTCTTCAAAATATTCAGTTCAGAATTCTGAAAAAAAAAGCCCCTAAACAGATTTGAAACTTTCCTCGAAAAACCTATTTTGAAGATGTTCTCATATCTCTACATACAAAGACCCTGACAATACAAATCAAACTGCGGTTAGAGAGGGTCATTTTCAAAGGCACGTCTAAGGTTTAAACAGTGCTTTACCCCCTGAAATGGCGCTGTTATGAAACTGCCCTCCGGATAAGTGGGTAAACCGTATGCACGTAGGTCCTGCATTCACGTACGTTTACCTGGACTGGGTGGAGGCATTCCCAGAGAAGGGGCGAGGGAGGGGGCTTGCACCTATGTGCACACTTTTGTTTCTTCAAAAGTATGCGTGCAAAATGTCCCGAAAAGTTTATGCGAACAATTTAGCAAGTATAACTGTGTAGGGGTAGATTCGGTGGATTAATTTTCAAAAGATAAATTATACGCATGCACGTACATCCATCCCTATGATTCAATGCCAAGGGGTTACCCTACAGCAGGGGTAGCTACAAACAGCTCAGGTTTCAGGATACCCAGAATGAATAGGCATGAGATAGATTTGCGTGCACTGCCTCCACTGCATGCAAATCTATCACATACATATTCATTGTGGGTATCCTGAAAGCCAGGCCTATTTTGTGGCTCTTGAGAACCGGAGCTGGCCATCCCTGTTCTATACCATCCTAGGCCCTTCCCTTCATCCCTTTACCTCCCCTGCCCGTCAGGCCCAATCTAGGCTGTTTCAGGCTTCCTTTCTCTTTCCTTTAGTAGGCCGGCATGCTTTCTTCCTTGCTTTGAGATTCTGACACTATGCCCAGCACATTGACCATTCGGTTTATAAGTTGCAGGTTGATGTAATATGTGCTGCATGCAGAATTCTGCAGAGAATAGAAGCAGATCAATTGGATGAGAAAACCAAATAACATTTTCTCATCCATGCCTTTGTTATTAATTCTGTTTTTGCACATTCTCCTTGGTCTCCAGGGCACTTGTGTCATTTTAAATAGTTGAAAATGGTGCCACATTGTCTGAGCAGTATTTCTATGAACACAGGGTGCCGGACAGGAAGTCCTGGTTGTATTGATGCTTCTTTAGTCTAGGCTTAGCTAATAGCTATTGTCTTATTTTCTCTTTATGCCAGGGCTTTAAAAGGTATATATATTTTCTCATTTTTCCTTAATGGGACAAGAACTGTGCTGTGCAATGTTGTATGCAAGATAAAGTCTGAAGCAAGATTTTCCAACACTCTGATTATTTCCATATTTTATTCTCATGGCAGCCAAACATGAATTGTTTTTATTATTCATTCAATTATATCTGATGTCTCTTGGCTACCTTCTTACATGATTTCTGATACGCTGACAGCATGGACCTTGTAGCCATCTGTTTGAGGGTATCATGTACAATTCTGTGTACAACTATGAATAAAAAAAACGATTTTTTTTTTCTCAGCTAAAAGTAATAGAGTTGATATCAGCAATACCTCTAGGTAGAATTTCAAGTTATATTTTTCTGCACAGCATCCAGTCTGTTGAACTTATTCCCATGAGCACACACATAGTCCATTAGAGTAATCACTTTCTTTGCAGTGTAGAAATGTTTGCAACAAATGAAATAATTTAAATGCAAAATGTTGGCAGATCAAGACAAATACCAGCATATTACAAAAGACAATAACAAAGAATATCAAAGAACTAATATTTAGAAAAGCAATAAATACACAAGCGATGCAGACTTTCAGCTTCCTTTATTTGATTGTAGGCAAACTCAAGAAGACTGATTTGCAGGTTCCCAGAACAAAATCAAAATGTACTTTTGGGGGATGGGCTGACCCAATAACTCAGTGGCACTTGCAATGTGGGAGATGAGGGATGGACTTCCAAACCTGAGGCCTCGTTCATTAAGCAGGTTTCCCATAGACAGTCTTGGTAAACCAGGCCTCTGGTTCCTGTTCTTTTGGCTGAGCAGGATGCTGCAGTGGCAGTATTCACTATTCACCGCCCCTGCGGGTAGGGAGCCTCAGTCATCATTTAAGGGTGACCCTTATGGGTTGGATTATAGACGCAGGGTGCAGATTGCAGCAGGTCGTGGAGAGAGAGCTGCGGTCAGTGACCTCTGATCAAGGACTGCCTCTGTAGTATTTGTGCTAGATGGGACCACGCCAGGATTGCAGGAAAATATCAGCCCGGGGGATTTTTTTTTTTCTCAAAAGCAGCCCATGTAATATCTGACTCCCTTGTGTTCCCTGCAGCATGGGTTTCAACAGTTCCCAAAAGCATGCCAAACTGACCCTTTACAGGTATATCATGTGATCTGGTGCCTGGCAGAACTCAGCCAAAAAAATCTCCAACATAAATTTCATATTTTTCTAAATAACTAAGTAGTAGAGCATACCCCAGACCAGGAGTGAGCAAACACAGCTGTGAGCAGGAGGGAGCAAACACAGCTGCAGGCCCCCTTCCTTCCAAGCAATCAGTTGCTGGCCTTCCTCCCTCCAGTCTGGTTACATCTCTCATATTCTGTCCCACCTGTCAGCTTTTAAACTTGGCACCAGCTATTTTTAAATACCAGCAGATGCGGCGGAAGCACCTGAGGATCACTCCTGCCACATTTAGCAATTTTGGCCAGGCAGATGGGGTAAGATGGACTGGGCAGGGGGCGTATCAATTTTCACATTTTGGATAGCTGGAGCAGCATCTTCTGGTTCTCCATCTTCACCCACACTGGCTGATCATCAATGCTGACCCCGCCCCAGGTGAGCTGCCATGTGCAATTGCATAGGATTGCATACCCGGTAGTGCCAGGCCTGTTTCTGATGGCATTTCAAACTACTTTAGTAATTCTCGATCTGGTCTTAGAGTACCCCTAGCCAGTCTGGTTAAAAGGATTTCCACAGTGAATATGCATGTGAGAGTGTTGCATAACCTACCTCTATTATATGCAAATCTGTCCTATGGTTATTCATTGTAATTTGAAATCAGACTGGCTAGGGAGTGCTTGAGGACTGGGTTGAGAACCATTGGACTATTTGACTTTTGGTTTCAGTAGTTTTAAAATAAGGTAAAGGAGAGACCTTTACAGTGTTGCAGATTTCATTGAGAATCTGGATTCCACCTTGAAATGGCTAAGTAAGTTCTACAGGTGGCACCAAGGATAATAATGGCCTTGCTAGTGGCCATGCATGGATTTCCCACATGCTGTATGATCCAACAGAGGTTGCTTTTAAAGGTCTACCAGCTGGCACCATTTATTTCCGGCACCTGGATTTATTCCACTGCATGCATGACATGTACTTCTGCTGTCCCCAAGTAAAGCAGTGCTTGCATTCACTGAGACAAATCTAAAATTTGATCAGTTTGACCCCCTTTATTCCCTTCCCCTTCCCCCTAATAAACAATGGATTCAGTTGGGTTGGTAACCCAATGTACACTGCAAACCTAGCCTAGTTAATTTTATATATTGTTAATAACTATAATCAAAATAATTACCCCTTCATATTTGCTACATTTGTTAATGAAAACCATGATATTTGTTGCAATGGAAGGTCAATAGTTGATTTTACAGCCCAGTAAACAGAATTGGGTCACATCTGTGGTTAATGCTTCAATAATTTGAGTCACAGCTCATTCACCCATCATTATAACATCCTAGCACAGGTTTCCCAGAAGAGCTTACAGTCTAATGATTTAATTATCATTAAAATCCAATTACTGATTGGTTAGCAAGTAAAGTGGCTTGACCAAGGTTGTAGAAAGATTCCATAGCAAAGCCGGGACACAATCCACTAAGTCCTTCTGTCGTCCTGAATCCTGATTCACAGTTTTAGCACTTCCAATAATTTATTTCCATAAAAATGTTAATGCAATCTTCTGTATTTCGCACAATTCACTTAAGATGAAAGAACCTCTTTACAACATAAGACACTTAAATTATCTCCTGTTGAGATAAAAAGGGAGCATTAGTGTGTGGACACATCATGCAAAGATACATCAAGCAAAACAGGGCATCATAAATCAGCAAGCTTGACCTAGCTCCACAATGAAGGCAAAAGGACAGATCAGATGCCCTTGCGATAAGACGCTAGCACTTGGAACTTGTGCGACTTGGTCCTATACAATTGAAAACAAAATACATTATTGGATGAAGAAACATTTCCTGTCTTTCCGTAGAAAGCTTTTTGTGGGGTATAAATGATTCTCATTATTCCAAAAGCACAGCTGATTCCCTGCTTTTACTTTTTGGTTGGTGACTCTCTCTAAGGTATGTCCATGGCACGCGCTAATGCTCCACTTTTCCTACTGCATGTTGGTCAGATAGGGTGGGCTTTCTCTTGTGTTTTTCCTCCCTTCCCCCGGAAGGCCCTGACGTCTAAGATTTGCTTGGCTGTACTCATATGCACATTGCTATGCATAACGTTTACTCCTGATTTAAGAAGGAGCTGATAACACAAATTAGCACTCCTCCATCATGCAAACCCTAAATTAATCCAGGGATTAACGAAGGGGTGGCCAACTCCAGTCCTCAAGAGCCACAAACAGGTCTGGTTTTCAGGATGTCCACAATGAATATGCAAGAGATAGATTTGCGTGCATGGCCTCCATTGTATGTAAATATAACTCATGCATATTCATTGTGGATATCCTGAAAATCTGGCCTCTTGTGGCTCTTGAGGACCAGAGTGGATCTCCCCTGCATTAGTTATTGCTCCCTAATACACAAGGAGGTGTGTAGGCTTAACTTACTGAAAATGTTAACTCCTGATCAGATTCTGGGGCTAGGGTTAGTCTATGGGGCTAAACCTGGAGTTTATGGCTTTGGGGATCTTATACTTGGGATTTATGCATAAATGTGGGGGGTTTTTTGCACATAAAACACATTTTATCCATGTGTTTTATGCATTTGCATCATGCCTTATGTACATAAACACAATTTCTACACATAACATACTTGCTGCACATAAATCATGTTCTACATGCTCTAAGCATGTCTTTGTTCACACACATTAAGATTAATGTGCTTTTTTAAAACCTCCGGCTGTATTAGCATACCATTAGCTTACTGCTTGGGGACTTAAATCTTTTTCTAGCCCTTGAGAAAAGAAAGCATGCCCTGATGTTCAGCACACATTTTATACTCAGCAGGTCCCCTTGAGCTCAGGATGAATTAGAAGCAGACCGGTTATACTGACCGGGCGGAACTCCAGGGATCTAACTAGCAAGATGTTTTTGATGTAGTTCCTGCAAGTTGCTTAAGGTATTCTGAAATGGTTTCCACAAGTACCAGGGCTAATGCCCAAAATCAGACTGACTGGATTCTCAGAGATGAATGCCAGGCTGGGCTATGTGGGGTTTGGAAATTGTAATTACCAGAAGCTGAAGCAGACAATTGCTCTGATCACCTTTTGCAGATCAGGAAGGACATTTTTTACCCTGGAAATTCAGTTGTTTTTGCCTTTCTTCAGATCACTGCAAACAAATGAATAGGCAATGCAGGACAGTCCAAAGAAGGCTCAGCAGCATCGACGGATGTCTTTCAATAAAAGCTATCTCCTGAGAGAGCCACATTAAAAAGCCCTCAGAACAGTAAGTTGTCTGGATAATTTTACCCAGAAACCGTCATCCCAATGTTCAGTAGAATTTATCCAGATAATTGTTTTGGCGAATATCCAGATAACTTTAGGCCTAGTAGAGATGCGCTTCCATCTGAAATGACATAGACAATATCAACGGCATTGACTATATTGTAAAACACGACTTACTTTTTTTTTTTTTTCATTTTTAGTGCGCACTAAATTGAAATATCAAATACTAACTGAAAATAGTGCGCACTAAAAATGAATTGAGAATAAAAAATTATACAAACTAAAACTTAAAAAAGAGAACATAAACTAAAAATGAAACACAAACTGCCGCCATGCATAACCCCTCAGGCCTCCTCTTTGTGCGGACGGACTTGTCTGTGCAAATTTAGCCAGACAGTGCCACGTTGAGTGCCACCTGACTAAATGCGTTAGCCCGCCCTCACCATCGGGCCAATACAGTAAAGTCTGCGGGAGAGCGGGCGATTCACTATTCAAATTAGGGCCGGCGGTAAAAACAGGCAAAAGGAGGCACTAGGGACACTAGCGCGTCCCTAGCGCTTCCTTTTGGACCGGAGCGGGTTTGACAGCCGATGCTCAATTTTGCCGGCGTCGGTTCTCAAGCCCGCTGACAGCCACGGGTTCGGAAACCGGACGCCGGCAAAATTGAGCGTCCGGTTTTCGACCCGACAGCCGCGGGCCGACTTCACATTTTTTTTTTTTTACTTTTGGAAACTTTCGGGACCTTTGACTTAATATCGCCATGATATTAAGTCGGAGGGTGCACAGAAAAGCAGTTTTTACTGCTTTTCTGTGCACTTTCCCGCTGCCCGAAGAAATTAGAGCCTACCTTTGGGTAGGCGCTAATTTCTGAAAGCAAAATGTGCAGCTTGGCTGCACATTTTGTTTTCTGAATCGCGCGGGAATACCTAATAGGGCCATCAATATGCATTTGCATGTTGAGGGCGCTATTAGGTTCGGGGGGTTGGACGCGCATTTTTGGCCCCTTACTGAATAAGGGGTAAGGGAAAATGCGCGTCCAATGGCAGGGTAACAGTGCGCTCCGTCGGATTGCACTGTACCTTATCGGCCCGTGAGCCACTAGCCCTGTCCCCTTTTTGTCCGGGTAACTTTACACAAACGTTTGTGCAGATGAATTTACTCAGATAAAGGGGGCGGAGCCAGGGCCGGATTTAAGATTATGGACCTCTGGACAGAAGACTGGGGTTGGGGGTTTTACCTCCAGAAATCAAAGAGAAGCAGGGGGAATCCCAGTTTTTGAGTGCCTTTAACATCTGGTGTCCTAGGCTCTTGCCTACATTGCCTGTGCCTAAATCCAGCTTGGGGGGGTGGAAGGGGATATATTTAAATGACCAGATTTATGCAAGTAAAAGCCGATTTTTATCCACATAAATCTTTTGAATATTGGGCCTCGACTGTAGATAACACATTTCTTGCTATGTCCTCAGGTGAAGATGAAAGAAACAGAAGATCAGAAATACTTAAGGAAAAGCTGATGAAATGTTTTCCATACTGAAGTTCGGTCCGTCAGAGTGATCTGAATGTTAGTTGGATCTTGGGAAAGAGATTCCATCTAGTCCGGCTTATTGTTCTGGCTCCATGTAGCCATGAAATAATGACTTAATCTAGAACATTCCAAGAAAATGTGCTGGGCAGGAAAAGTCTGGATGGAATGGGACCACCTTTAGGGAAAATGCTTAATACATATGGGCCTTAATCTTTCAATACTCAAAGCATTTTCTTAAAGGCTGCTTCTGTTGAAGTGCGCCACCAGCCTCAGAATTCATCATTTCAGTTCAGTTCGGTTGAATTCTGACATTCAAAGGATGAAAGTATGACCACACATCTGAAATTAACTTCCCTATTTTTTGCTGCAGGGCCATCACTTTAAACCACTCCTTAAAGACTCACATAACTGTCAGCTGATGGACTCCCTCACCCAGCCAGAAACAATCCAGAGAACCTAGCTAGAGTGACAGAGGGCACCGTAAAGAGAACTTGCGCGAACAAGGAGCGGCAAAAAAAAAAAAAAAAAGTAATGCCACTTTAAGAAAGAGCAGGAATTGTACTCCCCAGAGCCAGTTAGGAGTAAGGAACTGGTGGCAGAGGGAGATGGCATTAACTGGGGAACCCAGGTGAAGCTCATTAAAGAGCAGAGTCTGGCTAGTGAAGCAGAGGGCTGGGCAAAATGGAACAATCCAGGGCCAACAGGTGCCACGCCAGGTAGGATAGCCCTGGTGTGGTACCTGTGGCTTGGAGACCACAGCACATCAATTGGGAAACACTGACACAGAAGAGGAAACAGCATCGCCTTTTTAACTAAAATAGAATCTGTACAATGATTATCATTATCCCCAAAGCACTGTGTTATCAACATTGAGCTAACTGGAAGAATGCAGGTGAGTTTTCTATAAAAATAATCTCAAAAGGGTTTCCAGGTTTCAGTGTGCAGATGATCACCCTTTTTGTTTTCTAGAAGGCCATAGCTTCTTTACTGAGGTTGACAAGTAAACAGTTAGCCAGCATGCATGGAGAGGGCATCAAAAGCTATACTGCATGCAGGAGCAGATCACTGCCAGAACAGCCATGGCTGCCTGGCCGGCTATGCAGCTGTCGATTTCCCCTGTTAAACTGTGTGTGTGGAAACTCAATGTCTCCTCTGCGCAGCCCAGCACCACAGATTATGGCCAAGATGAAAGTGCCAGCCTCGGGTGCCCTTGGCAGCTCCCTAGAGGACCCTTGTTGAATCAGGAGCAATTTAATCAGGACTGTAAATTAATTATGCTTGTAAATTCAGGAACGATGCATTTTTATATAACAGTTTGATAGTGTTAAGTATTCTGATTGAAACGGTTTTTGAATATTTTTCCCATGATCCAGTTCGGCCGACCTGTTCAGCCCATAATTGGTCCAGCCCTCCTGGCATTTGCCAGAGATGCCAGGTTGCCAATCCTGGTCTGGGAGAGCCTGTGGCTTGAGGCTAGCGGTCTGACAGGAGAGAAGCGTCCTTTGGTTCTTGCGTAGAATTTATTCCGGTCTGTGCTTAAAGACCTTCTCTACTTGTCTGGAGTGATTTTGGTGCCTCGGGGGCATGGAATTGTGTTATCTACAAAGGAACCAGGGACTTGAGAAAAATGGAAACCATCTTCTGCAAAGAGAATAAAACAGAGACTATCATAATGCCTCCGTATCGCTCCATGGTGCAATCGTACCTTCGATACTGTGAGTAGCTCTGGTCACCGCATCTCAAAAAAGATGTAGCAGAATAAGCAAAGGTACAGACAAGGGCAACCAAAATAATATAGGGGCTCAAATGTTTCCCCTGTGAGGAAAGGCTAAACAGGTGAGGACCCTTCAGCCTGGAGAAAAATCAGCTATGGGGAGGTATGAGAGAGGCCTATAACATAGTGAGTGGATTGGAAGGAGTAAACGCGAATTGGTTGTTTACGCTTTCAGAAAGTACAAAGACTAGGGGACACACAATGACGTTACTAGGTCATACATTGAAGACAAATAGGAGAAAATAGTTTTTTATTCAATGCATCATTAAACTCTGGACTTTGTCACTGGAGGATGTGGTAAAAGCTGTTAGCATAGCTGGGTTTAAAAAAGGTTTGGACAAGTTCCTGGAAGAAGAGTCCATAAACTATTATTAAGGTGGACTTGGGTAAATCCACTGCTTGTTCCTGGGATAATAAGCAACTTGGAATCTGCTGAACTTAGGAATCCTACCAGGTAGGTACTCAAAGCCTGGACGAGCCACTGTTGGAAACAGGATACTGGTCTTGATGGACCTTTGGTCTGACCCAGTGTGGCAAAACTTACATTTTTATGTTTTTAAGTGATGGGCTAGGCTGTTGTTTTTAGGTCATCCAGTGTGTATTTGTAGTGAGTTACTCACTGTGCCTTGACATTACAAGGACTGGTTGCTATTTTTAGAGTATAGTGTCAGCTTCAAGTTAATTGTTCTCTGAACCATAATTGATTACATTTTGACACATAGCTTACTCTACATTATCAGTGCTGCTGTCGTCAGAAAAAACTGGAACTGGGAGGATTGACTGCAAACGGTGATCCTGGAAGCATGAAGATTATACTAGACAGTCCACTAAATCTAATATTAGTGCAATCAGTGAGAAACTATTGTTAACTACGCTTTCTCAAATGGGGACTTGTGTATGGCAGATATTTGTAGCTTTTTGGAATTTCACCTGCAGTCCCCTTCAGCAAAAGGCAGATGTTCCTGTATCTTTAATATCCACATTCTTTGTTTTCCTGAAAAAAGAAGTCCTGAGATCAGACCGGAAATGGGACTAACATCTAGAAAAAACACAAGGGCCAGCCCTAGACTAGCCAAAGCCCTGTGCCATAACTGAAATTGGTGCACTGCCCCTCCTGTGAAAAACAGGTGCCATCATGCCATCCGCACCCCCGCCTCCTCTCAGAAGCAAGGCAGACAATGAAATCTGCAGTCTTTATAGGATGGGACAGAATCTCAACGTAAACAACCCTTGCATTCACAGAATCTCCCCAACAGGGGTGAAGAGCAGAACTAGCTCAAAATACCCCAAAAATAATTGACATTCTCTTGTCTAGCAACACAATACCCTTGCAAGGCTGGGCACTTTATGAAGCAAAGACAATCCTACAAAAGTCACCCAAAACCCATTTAGTAAACGTTGCATTCCATCACAGCACTAACTCCCAGGACTCAAACAGCAACAACCTACCTGGGAAAAGGAGGGATGAACATTTATTGATTTGGGGATTTTTTTTATTTTTTTTTTAATTTTGGTTCATTTAATGTTTATTTTGGTTAGGTTCTTCTGCTAAACCAAAATAAATATTAAGAGGTAGATCCTGAAAGAAAAGCCAGCTATCTAAGGCCTAGATTCATCAAAATGCTGTTTTTTCACAGGAGGGGGTGTCACCACGATAGTGGGGCCCCTTCCCCGAAAACACATCGCGGCTTGATGGTGCGTTCTTTTGTGTCGCGGCCAAATACCGCGATACAAAATGCAGCGAGCGGCCCTTTAACGCAACGGCGGCCCCAATCTCACAGGCCACCCAGAAGATTACCAGCGGCCAAACGGGGAGGCTGAACGGGGGTCATTGCTGACCCCTGTTTCAACCTGGGGCCACCGGTCAAGGGGAGGGCCCCGATACCCCCAAATTAAAAATAAAGTTGAAAGTATGTGGCAGTGGCCCCCTGATAGAGAATCCTCCCCCCACCCTACAGCCTTCGAATAGACAATCTTTCTCGCCCCCCCCTGATAGACAAATCCCCCTCCCCCTGCCCCCGAAGGAGCAGCCACTGCCCCCAGCCCCCTGATAGACAAGTCTCCCACCACCCCCCAGCCTCCCTCCAGAGCCCCCCTTACCTTATTATTGAGTGACTGCATCGGGAGGGACCCGCACATTATATAAACATTAGAGACCGTGCAGGTTTGGTTTTGTTTTGATGATTTTTGTCCTCTATTTTTACTAACGCTTGTTTATTTCTTTATGAGTTTAGTTCGAGGTCCCTTCCGACGCAGTCACCCGAAACACGATGCCGTGTCCGGGGGCCATGTGAAATGGATCACAATTGCATTGTTTAAATTGCTACTCGTTTCTGAGCTCTCGTTAGACCTTGTGAAGGTTTAAACCTATTTTCGTGGACTGGAACCATTTTGACCATCCTCTTTGCTTAATTTGGATTTCCTGTTTTTCGGTTTGGTCTCCCACCGTTTTTGCTTTGCTGTAAAGCACAAGGGCCATAAAAAAATGAAACCTGAGCGGCCAGTGCCGTTGTGAAATGGAAGCCAGTGGGGGATGGGCCTCTGCCCCTTTCTATACTGAAGACCCCATGGAAGGGAGACCCTAGAAGCAACTTATTGGGGGGGGGGGGGTTTGAGGGCAGAGGGGCCCTCCTTTTTTTTTTTTTTACAAACTGGAAATATCCAAACAATTTTAGATATTTTCAATTAAGTCAATTTTTGATTTGTTCCATTCATAACAAACCAACAATTGATTTTTTCGTAATGAAATTGCATTTGTTTTAAATGAATGCACATCCCTTATGAAAAGACAATACGGAAAATATTACAGCGGGTCATAGATCATTAATCCACCTAAGGGAAAACAGAATAAGCCGGGCTGCTTTAGATACCTGCACAGAAACCAGACACTCAGCATCCCTCAACTCAGTCACACAGGCAGAACACAGACAGAGCCTCATCAAAACAGAAGGGTGGCCACAAATTAGAAACCGAAAACGTTCAGACAAAAAATGGAAACCCCAGGAAGTTGGACCCACTCCACACTGGAGAAATAGAAACGGAATAAGCCTTCCCTCCAATCTTGTGCACAATACAGAGATATAAGAGATGACGAGGTCAATATTCAAAAGTCACTTAGCCATGTAAGTGGCCAGTTTTGCCAAATTCAGACATTTATCCGACTAAATTAAGATAAGTAGTTATCCGGCTATTTTATTTATCCAGATAAAAAGGGGGTTTTGGAGAGGGGTTGAGTTATGCAGTAAACATAGCTGAATATCGAGTACATCTGGCTGCATTAGCCGGATCACTTTAAGCCATCTCTGGAGCCGGCTCCAGAGATGGCTTAAAATTATCCAGCCCTGTGCAGGCAGAAAACTTTCTACTTAACTGGATATCTTCGAAGATGTCCGGTTCAGTAGTGCTGTCCTTTTCACTAAATAAATAAATAGATGGGCCTGCGGCCTGAATGCCAGCCTTCCCCACCTTACAAATGGCCCTGTTGGGCCCGGCACCCCTCAACCACAAAAAATGACTGCTCCCTCGTCCCCCTGCTGGAAGTGTACACCGAGCATACTTCACGCTTACAGTCCTGCCTATCGGAAGCACCGCTGGAGCCGCCGGGAGCAGGCGCGTGATGACCCTCCCTCCCGGCAGGGATGGGGGAGTCGGGAGTGGGGAAGGGGTGATCCGTCTTCTTTTGTGAATGTGTGGAGGGGCCCGGTATGACAGTCCGGGGGGGGGGGGGGGGTGCACAGATTGGATCCTTTTGAATCAAACTAGGGACAGGTTGTGGTGGTGGTGGTGGGGGGAGGGGGGAGGGATTTGTAATTCTTTTGAGGCTGAGGGGTGCTGGGCCCAATAGGTTCATTTATATATAAGGAGGGTAGTCTGACATTTGGGCCATGGGCCCATTGATTCATTGATTTATTTTTATTTTTTCATGAAAATGACAGTGCTGCTTAACCAGATATCTTTGAAGATATCCGATTAAGTAGAAAGTTATCCAGCCACACAAGGCAGGATAACTTTAAAACTTAACCAGCTATATTTAAACATAACCGGTTAGGTTTTAGAGTTATCTGACTACATATAGCCAGATAACTTTAAACAAATATATTCAGCAGGACATTTATCCTACTGAATATAAAAGGCAAGTTATCTGGATAATTTTAACCGAATAACTTGTCCTCTAAACAGCCTACTGAATATTAGCCTCAGCATTCCCAAAGCTGACATATTCAATCATTAAACCAAAAGTGAGATGCGTTTCTTCTATTTTAGTCTGCACATTTCATTTTTCTAATTGCATGCTTCTGGTCTCTTTTTTCCCGTTGTCATTCTTCTAACTCTTTTTCTAGGGTCTTCTTTCCATTTTCTGTTTCTGCTTCTCTGATGTTGATCTTTCCCTTTGAACTCATTTCTTTCTGTTTCTCTCTAGTCACTCATAGTTACATTTCATTCCTCACTTCCCAGCTCTCTCACTCTCCAGTTTTTCCTTTCCCAGTTCTCTCCACCATTCCTCCCTTCCGGCCCTCCATCTGCTCCTGACTGGGCTGCTGCCCTCACCTATCAGACTTCCTTCTCCTTCCATTTTTCTGGTTCTTTCATTATCCCTTCTCTCCTCCCCCCTCAATCAACCCTGTGTTTATCTTCTCTCTCTAACCATTCCTTTCCTCTCCACCCCCTTCCGAGCTTAAAGGTAGCATTTTATTTAAAGCTTGGAAGTCGGTATCATAATGTAAAGTCCCCTGACACGGGGTTGCGTCGGGAGGGACCCTCAGGAAAAAGATTCCCATACAGTTCAAAGCTTCAGGGTGAAATATATTGATTACAATATAAGTAAAGTATGTAGAGTCGAGGCGTCCAAAAAAAACATTGGGGTAGATTTTCAGACGTACGGGCAGGCACGCACATGTTATAAAATCGGGGGTCGGCGCGGGCAAGGGGGTGCACAATTGTGCGCCTTCCGCACGCCGAGCCGCGCTGCCTTCCCCCATTCCCTACCCCCCACCCCGCCTTCCCTTCCCCTACCTCCCCCGCCCTTTCCCCCCTACCTTTTTCTTCTTCTTTTTTTTTTTTTGTTTTAAAACTTACTTCAGCCCTGGCACTTGGGCCGGCACGCGATCCCTGGCGCAGCGGCAAATGGCCGGGAGCCTCTAACCCCGCCCCCCTCTCCGCCCCTTTTTACGAGTCCCGGGACTTACATGCGTCCCGGGGTTTTACGTGCGTTGCCGGGCCTTTTGAAAATAGGCCCGGCGCGCGTAAGCTTTTGAAAATCTGCCCCATTATGTGTAGGCAAAAGCGGCGCCTGAAGAAATCCTGCATGGAATGTATAATTCCTCTTCTTTCTAGAGGTCAAATTATCGAGCGGTAATATTTTTGGTCGCAAAATTTGCTTTGTTGGATATTCCCTGTACAACAAGACAGGTCACGCATCTTAGATGCTGCTTAGATCTACATGCAAGCCTTTTGGGGGTCTGTCATGTCTTTCCTTTTGTTAGTTTTATTTTCCTGGTATAGAACAGCTTCTCATCAGCTTTGAGTTTTCCATTTTTAAGACTGGTTTCCTGTGTAGTGAATTGTCCTCACCTCGTAATTAATGGGCATGTGTTTTTCCCACAGAGGCCTCCTGGGCCAGTACTATTGAGGGTTCTCTCTAAAGCAAATAAATGATTAGGACGACTGGTCGATAGCTTTGTCAGGCTTTCTTGTTTCATACCTAGGGCCCAAGTCTTTCATTTACATTTAGCTGCTAAATGTTAAGAAACCCTTGATAAATCTGACTTCCAGTTTGCATGCTTGTTTCTTGATGAATTCTGCTCGGCTCTGTAATAGAAATGCATTGCACTGAGCCAAAATTAGTGATCTGTGAATCTCTTTTAAGTTCTGTTTCATGGTTAAGTTTTGGATCATTCTGCTTAGCACTTGTGGTGCAGCCATTGTGCAGGGTTCGGAGCAACTCATTGGACAGCACAGGAGGTTGCATGGGGCGGTAGATTAAAGGGGCGTGGATGCCAACCGTCCTGCTGACGGGTTCCCCCTCCCCACAGCTCTTCCTGTCCCTCCACAGCACCACGTCGAGGTACTTAATTGGGCGGCAGGAGAGAGGGAGGGAGTCCCTGAATCTTAGGAAACTATGCTTGTGATTTAGAGGTCACGTAGTGTTTCTTTTGTGAGAGGCAGCCCCTGTCACGATAGGGGCTAAGGGTGGCCAGTGCCATTTTTGTTAATAGCAGCCGCCAGCCCGGAAGCGGGAAGTCGCTCCTGGGACCCCACTAGATCACTAGGCATTTTTGATGAGTCCTGGGGGGGGGGGATTGATTGATTTATTTAAAATCTTTTTTATACCGTCGCTCAGTTATACACCATCACAGCGGTTCGCAGATAGGCACATATAGTAATGTTAAAATTGGGTACTACTTTCTAACAAAGGGCCAATAAGGTTCCGGTTACATAGTTTCGGAAATAAAAACTACTTGATAAATAACATGGATCTCGTCCATTTATAGGAGTAATAGATTAGCTGTACGTGTATAGTCATTTTCACTGCCTTATATCTAATATTAGTAGTGAGATAATAATAAAATAATAAAATATGCACATATTTGATTATGAGTGGGCTAGGGTGGGTGGGAGTGAGGGCTCCACATTGTAATAAATAGGGAGGATTGGAGCTGGTTCTAGGGATTTTTTTTAATTTTTTTAATTTGCTTTATTTGGCTCCACCCAAAAAATGATAGGAAAAACAACATAAAATTTCATGGGTTTTTTCCTATCATTTTTGTTTATTTCAAATGATTGCCCACCCCTACTAGGCGGAGGCCACAGCTGGGGAAGAAAGAATTGGGAGGAGCGGAGTTCTCTTGTGGGAGCGTAAGAGAGAAGTTACTTTCTCTTTTAAATTGGCAGGTTTTACTTATCTATTTTTATTCTTTTATTTCACTGTTAATTTTCTATCGCCTTCTCTACATTCCAAGTTGCATTATGTCCCTGTTTTATTGTAACTGCTATTTCTTCTTCTAGCACTTGTTAATGTTCAAAGTATTTCTCCTTTTGTCACACCTTGTTAATTGTAAACCGGCATGATGCGATCCCTATCGCGAATGCCGGTATATAAAAAATTCAAATAAATAAATAAGTTGAAATGGATACTCTGGGGCCGGTTTATTCACACACTGGAAGACGAAGGAGAGAGTTTTGAATTACTAATACCATAGTAAAGACGGCAGATAAAGACCAAATGGTCCACTCAGTCTGCACAAAAGTTACTCAAGGTAGTAACTGCCGCTCCATGCACATTATCCCCATGCTTTCTGTTAAGGGGAGTAACTGCCGCTCCGTGCAGGTTACCCTCATGCTTTCTGTTAAGGGTAGTGACTGCCGCTCTGTGCAGGTTACCCCATGTTTCTGTTAAAGATAGTAACTGCCGCTCCATGCAGGTTATCCCCATGTTTCTGTTAAGGGGAGTAACTACCACTCCATGTAGGTTACCCTCATGCTTTCTGTTAAGAGTAGTGACTGCCGCTCTGTGCAGGTTACCCCCATGTTTCTGTTAAAGGGAGTAACTGCCGCTCCATGCAATTTACCCCATGTTTCTGTTAAAGGGAGTAACTGCCGCTCCATGCAGGTTACCCCCATGTTTCTGTTAAGGGTAGTGACTGCCGCTCCGTGCAGGTTACCCCCATGTTTCTGTTAAAGGGAGTAACTGCCGCTCCATGCAGGTTACCCCCATGTTTCTGTTAAGGGGAGTAACTGCCTTTGAATACAGACCTCCCTATGCTTACAGTAGGCTAGGGCACAGTAGAGCATGCTGCCTGGAGAAGGCTCTCTCCTCTCATCGGGTAGCATTTTAGAAATGATAATAATAATAGTAGTAGTTGTAGTAGTAGTAGTAGTAGAGTCACTCTTCACTTCCTTGCCAAGTTTCAACATGCCGAAAGGAACCAATTTGGCTACTTCAAAGAAGATGTTGTGGGAACATTAGGGTGCACACAGCCTTCAGATTCTTCAGTGGCCAGTATGTCAGCAGAAAGTTCGGCCTCTTGACCAGTGAGTGCAACTCTGTGCCTTCATAGCCACTGTAAAAACACCAGCCTGGGAGTCCATCCCCCCAGAGTGCTTCATTGTGAGAGTTAGTAGAAAGCTGCACATCTTGGAGATGCCGTCTTGAACACAGTCACATTTCTGCAAGATCAGTTCACAGGAAGCTATGCATTAATGGGATTTTTTTTCTTCATTTATTTAGAGCATACATCAATATACAAATCGAGTATAATAAACCAAAAAACAGTTGATGATAAGGTAAAACAGCAAAAAAGGAAAAAAATACAAAATACAAAGAAATTAATTTTGTCTTGCCAATTGCTTTATAAGTCCCCATGCAGAGGAGGCCAATGGCACCAATCAAAGAATGGGAATGTTAACGTCAAACATCAGTGTCCGCAGGATGTCCATCTCTTTATGTTGTTGGCTGTTTGTTCTTTCTGCTGACTTGTTCACTGTTGGTTTCTTTCATGGAGCATTACAAATTGTTTTCATTTTCTTACGTGTTTAAACTTTTTGATCTCGTCCCCTATTTCTGTTTTCATTTTATACAAGAAAAAAAAAATCCACCACCTGTCACTGAAAAACTACCCCTCAACGTAGATAAAATCTCGTTATTCCATCATAAATCTTATTGCACTTGTAGTATCAAGACGTGGCCATGCCAGGCCCAGCATCATGGGCGGGTCTTGGGGGGGGACGTTAGCCCGTCCAGTTATTGATCCCGTGCTCCCCTGTTTTGGTATCTATCTAGTCCTTCCCTCTGCTTTCACCCATAGCGACGACGCTATGCTCACACTTCCTTTTCCTAGACCTTCCCCCTACATTGATCCTTTACTCCCCTATCCTGATCTGCTCCTCTCCATCTGTATTAACCCTGTGCTCCCATCCTTCCCTCCCCGTGCATCGCAGTACACCAGAGACAAAATACGGAAGTGGACCCTGATCTATCAGGTGAAGAAAGGACAAGCACAGCACCAGAACCTGACATGGGAACAACTGAACCAGGGTCATCAACCAATGCTCAAGAAAGTACACAGCTAACAGGAGATGGTCCTGTAACCCCCCCTTAATGTACAAGAACGATACAGATGGGAACATAAATGAATTTATACTCTTTGGGCAGGGGCGGATTTCCCTATCGGGGGACCGGGCATCCCCCCGGTGGGCCGGTCGCTCTAGTCACGTGGTCTGCCGAGCGCGGCCGTGACAAGAGCCGCGCTCGGCAGACCACGTGGTATCTCCTGGGCCGGCCTGGGCGGCGAATCCCCGGGCCGGTCTGTCATCGGGAATCCGCCCATCTTTGGGGAAGGAACCCAGACTAGCTGTACTACTTCCACTCCCTTCCCAGGATGTAGGTTCAGTGGACTTGGGGATGAAAGGAGTCCTTTTCGTTCCCGGAGCGGGGTGGCTAATTCTTTCTCCCTAACTTCCTATGCTGGTGCAATAAATGAAGGTAACAGTGTGTGCTGGGATACTGAATGAAGACTGGAGTCACTGTGTGAGTGTCCACAAATAAGTCTTTACTGTTGATGATTAGGAAAATGGCACAAGGCTTGATCCGCAGCAGAGCAGTACAATGTCAGCTTGCAATTTCTTTCTCAATCTGTGCAGGAATGTCTAGCACCAGTCCGGGGAAAACCCTACTCTCCAGGGCATGGAAGAAAGAGGTCCCCCAGGAGGGCAGGGCGTCCTTTCTGTCTCCGCACAGAGAGAGAAAACGTTTTCCCTCCCCGGGGTTGGAAGAATCACCGGATGGGTGTCCTGTGCTCTCATGCCGTCCTTTGTGCTTTTACTGGATATCTGATGGGAGGGATGCTCTGGAGCAGGACTTTCTGGGCTCCAGTCAGGCAGGAAGGGCAGTCTAATCTTCCCCCTGGATGGCAAACTTCATCTTTGTAAAAACCGAAGATAACGCTGGGGTGTTTCCTTGCAGCAGGTCACTGACACCCCGACCTCACTGAGGATAAAAGGGGCAGGTCTTCCCTACCCTGCACAGTCCCAGACCCAGGGTTCCCCCAGTCCCTGAGCCCAGGCTGTGTACAGGCCCCAGTAAGGCCCCTGCCACTTAAAAGGTTAAAGTCCAAAAAATGCACTCTGAGAGAATCTCCCACCAGACTGGTTGGGTACTGGCTGAGCAGAAACCCTCCCGACCCTGGCCAGGACCGCCAAACGGGGCTTGCCTGGCTCCTCTGACTGACCTGTAACATAACAAAACCTAAGCTCCTCGCTACCTCTGTGCTTCCCTCTAACCAAAAAGGACTGCCTCCCAGGGGTGCAGTTATAAAATATTGCAAGTGGGATGGCCATTCCAGACGCCACAAGAGGAGGCTCTGAATTTGAATGAAACCTGCCTTCAACCATCCTACTTTAACTAAACCACCCAGGTCTTACCGGTGACCCGAGAAGATGGGATGGACTTTAGAAGATCTAAGAACTATTGCTATATTGTGAAATGTTGAGTATTTTGTATTGGAACAACATTGTTGCAAGTATAAGGTGTGGGTATGTTGGTTTTTAATATTATATGTGGTATGAGTGAGAAGTGTGTGGTGTGAATGGGTTTTAAGGAGAGCCGGTCTAATGATAGGTGCAATGTGTTTGTATAAAAGCTAAATAAATGATTGTTAAAGTGCTACTTGGTCTATTGTGGATATGCGATATAGATTTTTTGTTTTTGATAATTTTGAGCATATTCTGTAAAGTAAGAAGGTGCCAATTGTTTTGTATTTGCTATAGATATATATATATATATATATATATATATATATATATATATATATCTATCATGCTGCATTTAGTCTTAGGGCCTCCTGCACTGTTACCTCCTAAAGAAACCTTTGTTCAGTGAGTGACATCTCAGCTCTCCGTCACTTCTTTATGTGCTGCAAGCTATGCTATTTATACAGTGAAATACAGTTTATATTACATTGAGGTGCACTTGCCAAGCTTTTTAGCTACCCGGCCTGTATTTTTGACTTAAAGTATCTTTCTGTTTTGTTTTTACCTTTTTTCTTTCTGTTTATTTTCATTGCATTTTATTTTACCTCAGTACGTCCAAGTTCCCCTCCCTCCTCATTGTGTTTCTCTTTCAGCATGATGGTGTTAATATACAGCTGCTCAGTTTTGCCGTAATTTATCATTCCCCCTCACATTCCTTTCATATCATAATCCCCAGATGCATCGGGAAACAACTTTGCCCCCCCACTTCAAAGAGTAACAGGGGTGAGGCTCATGGTTCAGGGAGTAACAGGGGTGAGACTCATGGTTCACCTTAGCTCGTGTAGCTCACCAGACCTTGAGTTTCCTGCCTCCTATCATCACTTCGGTGTTGGGGGGGGGGAGGCTTAGGGTTTGCTGAGAATCACCCTGCTGCTTGGTCACCTCCCTGCTTTTGTGCTCTCAGGCCAGTGCAAGAGGCCCAGGAAGGGAGCTCCTGAGAGGGAGGAGGAGTGACATGAGAGGGGAAGCCAACCCTCAGGCCGCTCCCTCCAAGAAAGGCAACACCTTCCGGATGAAACAGCAGGTAGCCCTGCCCTGCCTGCTCAGCCATCCCGCTGGCTACCAACTCACTTTCGCTTCTGCAGGCTGCACTTGTGTGAAAGGACTAAGCTACCCTGAGCAGATCCCTTCAGCGGTTAGCAGGTACTGGCTGGCGTCTCTTCCTTGGGAACACTAAACTGTGTGGCTTCCTCGCTTCTCCCAAGTAGGTCCCGTTTGCTGAGGGGTTTTTTTTTTTTTTTTGGTGGCTGGCAAGTGGGGCAGCCTGAGGAGGTAGCCATAGAAACATGACAACAGCACAAGATGTCTGCCTTGTTACATCAAACACCAAGCCAGGCGGTTACCTAGCAACGGTAAACAATGTGTGGGCCTGCAGAGGAGGGGATGCTTTCAAGCTGCATCTTAGCATCCAAATGCTCTTTCTGAGTTTGGCCATGGAGAACTAACATTCCCCCTCTCCCCCACCTCCAGGTTTTGTCTTTTACTTTATCAAGGTCTCCAGACCTATATAGTAACACAGAAACATAGTAATAACAGCAGCAAAAGACCAAAGGGTCCATTCCGTCTGCCCAGCGAGCTTCTTATGGTAGTAACTGCCGCTCCATGCAGGTTACCCCAATGTTTCTATTAGGTAAGGTAACTGCCGCAAAGTGCAGGTTATCCCCATGTTTCTGTTAAGTATAGTAACTGCCGCTCCATGCAAGTTACCCCAATGTTTCTGTTAAGTGTAGTAACTGCTGCTCTGTGCAGGTTACCCCCATGTTTCTGTTAAGTATAGTAACTGCCGCTCCATGCAAGTTACCCCAATGTTTCTGTTAAGTGTAGTAACTGCTGCTCTGTGCAGGTTACCCCCATGTTTCTGTTAAGTATAGTAACTGCCGCTCCATGCAGGTTACCCCAATGTTTCTGTTGTGAGGTAACTGCCGCTCTGTGCAGGTTACCCCCATGTTTCTATTAAATGTAGTAAATGCTGCTCCTTGCAGTTACCCCAATGTTTCTATTAAATGTAGTAACTGCTGCTCCATGCAGGATACCCCTGAAGGGGTCTGATTACACCCCCATGTTTCTGTTAAGGTGAGTAATATTAAGCTTAACTCTGAGAGGGAGAGAGAAACTCCCAGAGGAAGTCAAGGTGACAGGTTTTCTCCAGTGGAAATAACTGGGCAGATAGGAGGTCCTGAAATATTACATTTCAAGTTAAAAATTTATTTTTATGAGGCATGCAGTAAGACAGTTTTTTAAATCATCATTATGATGTTTAACGGGCATCTTCTTCCTTGATTGACAGAAGCATAAAAACATTTCCTGAGGATTTATTATTTAAGTTTTGCACTGTTTTATTCTGTTTACTGTGTTGTATGATTTTAAAATGTTGTTTGTTTTTCTGGTAATCTGCATTGATGTCGGTGGCAATTGGTGGAATATTGAATTTAATGAATGAATTTAAAGGAAGAAAAAAGAAATAATGTTAAGCTTTGAATTCTGAGAGCATGAGATGAGGGGCGGGTCCCGCTGCTTTTCCTTCTTTCTTTAGGACCCCTCGAGTTACCCGAAACTGCTCTGGGCTGTTGCTGACTCCTTGTTTCTCCTGTTTTGCTGACATTTGCTGACGGATTATCTGCTTCTGAATTTAGATGCTGCTGTATTTTTTGTTTGGCCTCCTCTTTTCCTGCTGTGGTTTTTTTTTTTTTTTTTTTATCCCCTTTGGGTTAAACATCAGATCTCCTTCCCTTGAATCACTTTACCCCCCTTCTCAGCGGCAAATCACTGACAGACTGCCCAGAGAAGGGAGACGAAGGCGGCGGCAGCTTCCCCGAATATGAGAATCCCAAAGTCACGGTTGCTTCTTGCTGGGAGCCAATGCAATAAATTACGCTCCGTCTACTGCACAGCTTAACGAGCAACTAGAGGCGCATTTTGGATGCGCTAGGCTTGCCCCCCATGCAATAAGAGGATTAGAGCATCCAAAACACTCGTCCAAACTCAGGTGTAGGTAACAGTGCTCATCACATGTAAATGCCATGTAGGTCACCCCCCCCATGCAGAAAATCGCCGTTCAGCTAACGCAGCCTTCTTAACAGGGCAGATTTAACACCAGCCCAAGAGCTGGCGTTGTCATACCGCGAGTCGAGGGCCTGCTCCCTGGTAAAAACCAGGTTGCCCCAGTACTGCCTGAAGTGCATTGACCTCCTGCTGTGAAAATGTTTAGGTTTGGTGGGGCTGCAAGCTTTGCATTTTGCAGTGTTTACATTTTGTCAGGCTGCAGGGCTGCTCTCGGTCACTTCAGGGGTTTCCACACGCACTCCAGCTTTTCTTTGCTGGGGCGAGAAAAACGGACACGCGATGCAGAGCGCTAGGGGGGATGCACAATCGATCCCCAGCGAGTCCTTTGTAGCATGGCGGCTCATTATAACGCTGCAGCGGGTGCCCAGGAGAGTTGCTTGTGCGTGTTAGGAAAACGGGCCCTCGATAATACCAGCATCAGTTTTACTGCGCGTCGCACTGCGTCGGCTTTTCTGTTAGCAGAGGCTTAGGGCCTGAACACCAGCTGGGAGCACTGCACGTGAACTGGATGATAAAAGCTGCCAACTGGCTTCCAGGTTTTCAGGACAGATCGATCCATTCCTGGTTACATTCTCATCCCCCTGCTGATTTACGTAAGAAAAAGCAAGACTACAAGTGCATGGGGTTCAGCTCGCCTGAGCTGTATCAGCCTGCCCTGAAAATCTGGAGCCAGTTGAGAACCTTATTCAGCTCATGCGCAGGGCTCCCAGTTAATATTCATCCGTGTAAACTAACCTCTGGCAATGAGTGATAGTTTTACTCGGAGGGGGAAGGAAGGGGTGATGACAGCCTTTCAAGGGCATCCAAACAAAAGGATTAAGTGCGCCAGCCCACACTGCCCCAGAAAGCTCGCTGGTGAAAGAGCCTCTGTTTTCTCTCTGGCACTGAATCCGCGGGAATACAGAAAGACAATGTCACGTCTCCCCCCTTCTTTGGCTGTAGGCCCATTCAGGTTAATGAAATTTGTTCTGCAGAAAGTTATTATTAAGTATTACCATGTGTCCCGCTTCCTCTGTGCTCTAAACTTTATGAAAACTACCTAATATGCATTATCTGTATCCATCGCTCGTGCAGATAGAGAGCAGATTCACTGTGTATCATCCAGTGCTGTGACTGGCAGGGAACGGTCCAATGGCTGGAGCTTGAATTCTTACTCAAATTACTGATGCACTTACATTGTAAAAATACGAATATATAAGCTTACAGTTTTTCACTTCCTTCTACTAATTACATAAATATAATCATAGTGAGGCCAATATTCAATAGGCTGTTTAGTTGAAAAATTATCATACTAAAGATAGCTGGATAACTTGTTGCATATATTCAGCTGGATAAATGTCTGGCTGAATATACTTGCTTAAAGTTATTTGACTACATATAGCCGGATAACTTAAAAACCTATCAACTATGTTTGGTTAACTTAGAAACTTATCTGACCTTGTGTGGCGGGATAACTTGCTGCTTATCCGGATATCTTTACAAGATATCCAGGTAAGTAGTGCTTGGAAAGTTACAAAAAAAAAAATGGAAGTGCAAGGTCCTGTGGGCCAATTCCCTCCCACTCCCATCATCAAGTTTTGTAGACTCCATAGTGGCCGTGCCCTCCTCCGCACCCCACATCACCTCCTACACTGAGGAAATTAACCTTTGCCCAATAGGGACCTTCCTCACCCAACTTGATTTTCAGTTATGCCGCTGCACCCCTCACCTCCCTCGGACCCTCCTCCCATCCCCCCCCCCCCCCATACTTTTAAAAGCCCCACCGGGGGGGGCAGCACTTATCTGCTCCCGGCGACAGCTAGCACAGCCTCTGTCCCAGCTGCACAGCTTAACCTTCTAACGCTGGAAGAGTAAAGCTGAGTGTATCCAGATATCTGGATAAGCAGCAAGTTATCCGGCCACACTTGGAAGCAGGTCTGAAGTTATCTGGCTAACTTGGATATATGCACATTTGGCTTAGTTAGCCGGATAGCTCAAACCCTCTCCGGAATGCCCCCTGAAACACCCCCTTTTTTTTTAATCCAGACTAGTGGCTGAATTTGCCTTTCAGGTCAATACAGTAAAGTGTGCTCCGTCGGAGCGCACTGTCACCCTGCTCTGGACGCGTGTTTTCCTCCCCTTATTCAGTAAGGGGAGGAAAACACGCGGCCCACCCGCGGCACCTAATAGCGCCCCCAACATGCAAATGCATGTTGATGGCCCTATTAGGTATGCGCGCGGGATCCAGTAAGTAAAATGTGCAGCCAAGCCGCACATTTTACTCTAAGAAATTAGCGCCGACCCAAAGGTCGGCGCTAATTTCTTCCGGCGCCAGGAAAGTGCACAGAAAAGCAGTAAAAACTGCTTTTCTGTGCACCCTCCGACTTAATATCATGGCGATATTAAGTCGGAGGTCCCCAAAAGTAAAAAAAAGTAAAAAAAAAAAAAAATTTGAATTCGGCCCGCGGCTGTCGGGCTGAAAACCGGACGCTCAATTTTGCCGGCGTCCGGTTTCCGAGCCCGTGGCTGTCAGCGGGCTCGAGAACCGACGCCGGCAAAATTGAGCATCGGCTGTCAAACCCGCTGACAGCCGCCGCTCCAGGCCAAAAGGAGGCGCTAGGGACGCGCTAGTGTCCCTAGCGCCTCCTTTTCCCCGTTTTTCCCGCTTCACCTCATTTAAATACTGAATCGCCCGCACCGGTGAGGGGCCGGTGCGCGCGCCGGGAGAGCGGGCGTTCGTCCGCTCTCCCGCGGTCTTACAGTATCGACCTGTTAGTTTGAAATTGACATGGTTGAGTTATCTGTTTCAATGGCTTTGGAAATCTACCCCATAGTTGCATGGTAGGTGATGGCAGAAAATGATTGGTTGACCTATCCGCTCTGACCATTTATTCCTGTCCAGAGGGCAGTGCAGTTTCTGGAATCCAAAGGATTTCAAGATCGGAGGCAGCTTGGCTTTACCAGAGCTAAATCTTCTTTGTCGAATCTAATCGTTTTCTTTTACTGGGTGACCAGAGAGCTGGATCGGGGCGAGCACTAGATGTAGTGCGCTTGGATTTCAGTAAGACCTCTGACAAGGTTCCACATAGGCAACTTGTAAATAAATTGAGCGCCCTTGGTACGGGTCCTAAAGTGACTGCCTGGGTTAGAAACGGGCTGAGCGAGAGGCGACAAAGGGTAGTGATCGTTGCAGTTCACTGTGAGGAGAAGGGCGTTACTAGTGGCGTGCCACAGGCCGTTCCCAGCCTCCTCCCTTTTACATCATTAAAGTCACAGAATGAAAAGCAGGATGGAAGAAAGATCTGTTCACGATTTGTGGAAAGTGGCCTGGAGCACTATCTGTTATTAGTATGATGTGACCTAGTCAAGGTCATTGTGGGTCTCCTGTGAGTTAAAGGACCTGTTTGTCCAGTGTGAGGTTTCCTAAATGGACCTGATGTGGGAAATTTGGGAGACTGATTAATTTGTGACTTCCGGGTGTTTGCAAACACAGTATGGGCCAGATTATAGTAGTGACGCGTGGGCGTAGATTTGTCCGCGCAACCCGGCGCGCACAAATCTACGCCCAAATTTATAACATGCGCACATGGGCCGCACGCATGTTATAAAATCTGGGGTTGGCGCGCGCAAGGGGGTGCACACTTGTGCATCTTGCGTGTGCCGAGCCCTAGGGGAGCCCCGATGGCTTTCCCTGTTCCCTCCGAGGCCGCTCCAAAATCGGAGCCTCTGGTCAAGCCCCCACCCTGCCCCAGAACGCCCTCGCCCCGCCCCTTTTTTCAAGCCCCGGGACATGCAAAATAGGTTCGGCGCACGTAACCCCCCTACGCGCGTAAGGCTTTTAAAATCTGCCCCTATATGTAGAAAGATGGATGCTGCACATGGTGTGCAATAATGGGATTGAGATGGGAAGGGTGGATTCTTGTTTTAATTAGAAGACCATACTGTGTTTGATTTCTTGATATGGGATGATGGATTGATTGTGATTTTGTGGTATTATTGGGAGGATGGCTGGCGAAGGAAGGGGGAGCAAGGGATACAGATGATAACGTTGTCTTGTTTCATTTTTGTTATTTTAAGCCCCGTGTGTAAGAAAAAAATGGACTATGGAAGATAAATAAATAAAATCAGCTCCTGAGTGAGTGCCCTGAGGCAGGTGGACCTGGAGGCAGTTACCATGAGGACCAAGTGCTCCAGGTCCCAAGCACAGGGGTAGGGCAGGAGAAAGTAGGCAGGTCCTAGTGTGAATGAACGAGCGATGCACTCAAACCAACCTGAACGAGATGCAAGAGTAGGAGTTTGCTGGTTGGATAAAGCTCGTTGGGATTCTTTCAGCCTCTTCCCTATTTGCAAATCCATGCAGTGCTGAGCTGCTAGGTCTGTGCACCTCTGATTCCTACCTTGCCACGGAGGATGGCAGAGCGTTATATATATTTGACTGATGTCTTTGCAGCAGGTGGTGCTTTGATCCCCAATAAAAGGTAACGACGGAGAATAGCAGGGAGAGAGTCAGTGCTGGAGCTCCAGTGCTAGGCTGTCACAGGCAGCGTCTGATTAGTGCTGTTAACCTGCCAGCCGAGTCGGAAGGATCAAAGCACCTACCGAAAACAGAAAACCGGCAACTTAGCAGATAATGTCGCTGCCTAAACTTTGTTTTTTCCTTTTAAAGGACCCCTGAGCGGGATAAGAAACAAGGCGCTCCTTAGAGGTGCATGCTCCAAGTTTCCTTTATTATGTAGGGGGCATCCAGCAATCTCACACGCATACTTTGTTGGCCGTGTGGCCTACTTTGTGACTTTTGCAAACGTTGAGTTGCTATTTGATTCTGCAAGTTGTCATCTTCCCTGTTTTGGTTGTAAACCAGGGTCTCCTTTCTTTACTGTCATAATACGTATTAGGGTAGCTTTTCAAATAAAGCTGCGTAACTGGCAAAGCTGGCGTGTACTCTTCAGCCAGACAGTACAGATGGTATCACAAAAACTGAATTACACCTCTTTGAGGTGTAGTTACCTTTCTTTGTGTTAATGTGTCTTTGAAGCAATTTGGGTGCATACTTTTTCGCTGTGCTAATGAGATATTTTGCATACTTTAACATCTCATTGCATCAGTAGCATAGATTTCGCATTAAAAATAATGCAAGCTAATTTATGTGCGTTAACAGTACTTTTAACGCACATTAACCAGTGCAATAGTGCTTAACGTGGTTTAACTGCTTGCAATAGTATTAACGCACTTCAGTCTGCTGACCCCTAATCATCTGAAAATCTGCCCTTATATTTTACATGTTTTGGAATTGCAGGGTGCCCAGTTGTGCTATAATTACATTCCCTGATTTGAAAACAAAAGCATTACTTTCCTTTGGTTCACCACCCAGAGTTTTACTAATTATATGATGATCACATTTAATGGGAATCAGATCTGCATGTTCCAGGACTTGCATTTTATTTTATATTTTTTAATGCATTTGTTTCTCTCTTTCTTCCAAAGGGGATATTTTTCTTCATGGTTCCTTTTGAATGCTGCATGCAGAGAGGAACATTTTCAAAGTGTTTTATGTGGGAAAGGGGCGCCTTGCTGGCATTGCTCGGCTGTTTGAAGATTGCCGCCCACCAATGCAGCTAGACGTTCGCGCAATGTCCCACGTTTAGCAGCATTGAAAGGAGGCTTTCCGGGGGCCTGTTTAGGTTGGGGGGGAGGGGATGGAAACTTACCCTCGTGGGGGACAGAATTTTCAAATCTTTGCACGTGCTCCGTAAGCGGACTATCATTTTGAAAATTGGTTTCTGAGTCTGCAGCGTCTTTCTCTCAATGTCTAAATGGCACAACCTGCATATTCAGCCACTTACCTGGCTATAATTTAGCTGGATAAAAAGGGGAAGTTACCGGGGCGATGCGGGGAGGAGCTGAGTTATCCGGCAAACTTAAGCTGAATATGGAAAATGCCTGGCTAAGTTGCTCAGCCTTGCATGGCCAGACTTTTTCTCTCCCCCCCCCCCCCCCCATTATAAACATTACCCTTTCGGGCCATGTGTTCCCCCCCCCCCCCCAAATCCCTAAATATACCGGAGCTGTCACGCCACCCCCTCCCTCCCCCGGACAGACTCCTTCTTCCCAGAGTAACAGCTGAGGCCAGGCCCTTCTCCCCCCCCCCCCTCCCCTGGTAAACCTGGTGTTGTCAGAATCTGTGCGGGACCTCGCCGGGAGCGATTAAGTGCTGACCCTACTCCTGACAGGGAGGGATTAAGTGCTGACCCTACTCCTGACAGGGAGGGATTAAGTGCTGACCCTACTCCTGACAGGGAGGGATTAAATGCTGACCCTACTCCTGACAGGGAGGGATTAAGTGCTGACCCTACTCCTGACAGGGAGGGATTAAGTGCTGACCCTACTCCTGACAGGGAGGGATTAAGTGCTGACCCTACTCCTGACAGGGATGTTTTGACCTCGGTAAGTGAGAGTTGGGGGTGCGGCAGGGTAGTAAGTTACATTGCTAAGGGGGAAGGATTTGGCCTCACCGGTTACTCTGGGAAGGAGTTTGCCCGGGGCGGGGGCATGACGGCTCCATTATATAGAGAGATTTGGGGTGGGAGATGCACGGCCCGATAGAGCAACTTTTATAATAGATGGGGGAGACCAAAAATCAGGCCATAGGCCTCTTTAATTCTTAGGGGGGAGAGGGGTTGGATGTAAACGCTCTAGTTACCGAGATATCTTTTGAACATATCCGGGTAAGTAGCAAGTTATGTGGCCACACAAGGCCGGATAACTTAAAAACCTAAACAGCTATATTCAAATGTAGCCATTTATGTTTTTAAGTTGTCTGGCTATATGTATATTCAGCGGGACGTTTATCCTTAGCCAGATAACTTGTCCACTGAACGGCCTACTGAACATATATATGAAACTTTGTTTAATTTAAAAATTATTTTTACACTCCGTTATCCTACATGGGAACTCTGGAGACTCCAGGAACGTTTATGGATTTCCAAGTCTCAGGGAAAATAGTTACTATAAAGCTCCAGGCCTCTCTGTTTATTGCTCCAGCCACTCCCCATAAGGAGGCCTACAGGCAACGGGAGAGGAGGGGAGGGGCTGAAAAAGGGAGCAGAGCCATTGTTTTCTGCTTTGCAGTGTCTGCTCCAACTTTACCTCCTCCCCTTCCACGTAGACCCTATGTGGAATGAAATGTGGTAACACGGAGCTCAATGCTGAAAAGGCTTTGTCTGGTAACTTTTAAATTGGCTGGATGAACCCTGAGATTTCAAGTTCCCACCCCGCTGACCAGCAACATTTGACCTGCTGAATATCCTGTCCCGCAGGACTGGCGGCTCCTGCAGACTCTATGGCCCTAGCATACTTTAAACTGCAGGGCCAGCTGGAGCCTGCCTGGTGGGGGAGAAAGGTATCAGTGGTCTCCTGTGCAGCTTGGGGAGGGTGGGACGTTGCCCAGGAAGGTGAAAGATAACAATAACTGTTCTATGGCTGGCAGCTGGGATAGATCCTTGGCAGAGAGGACAGAATGCATGGGCAGTGTAGATGGGTCAACTGTTTCTTTTCTGCCATCGTCTACTTTGTAGGTTCTTGTAGCCTGGATTGGCCACTGTTGGAAACAGGATGCTGGGCTTGATGGACCCTTGGTCTGACCCAGTATGACATGTTCTTATGTTCTTATGTAACCATCTGGTCCATCCTGAGCAGTGCGGTGAGTGGGAAGGTACCCGGGTTACTTTATCCAGGATATTCAGCAGGGCTTCCCTGGCTGTGTCGGCCGCCGAATGTTATAAAATCGGGCGTACATGCCGTTGCTCGCCGGGTAGCGCGCACACATGTACAACCACCCGCCCGCAACCTTTT